>NC_061116.1:97795505-98074237 GCF_002878395.1 Capsicum annuum | reverse complement strand
TGTGGTATATAATTTATTCTAGTCATAAAATATTTACCAAATATTTTATGACTAGAATAAATTATATACCACACCTACCTACCTACTCTTACAAATATCTACATGCCAAACCTACACATCAACCATGATAAATTACGTATATTTAGAATATTGAAAAATGGATATGAAAAATATACAATTAATAGAAAGACTAATGAAAACAAATCTAGAAAAATATATGAGAACTAAAGATATAAAATATATAAATTCCTTAATGAAAATATACTAGAATTATTAAGATTAAAATAAACAACCAGTAAATATTATGATAAAACATTTAATGAACCATAAATTACTAAAATCCAATTCCAAGTTATCCAAGTTATTCGTAGAAACCTAAGCATCATATGGACAATATGACAAACTATATATCTGATGAAATTAAGATACTTGTTTTATATATCATTAAAGACATAGAAATAGAAGACATAAAGAAAATAATATGGGAAAAAATATTTCATGAAGAATCATTAAGTCTAGAATGGTTAGAAGATATGCATGATCTTAGCTTATATTATTCAGATAGTTATTATTCAGATGGATATTATACAGATTAAAAATGTTAGAATATATCAAAAGAGTTAGAGAAAAACAAAGTTGGCTATATGAAGAAATTAATTATAGACACCATCTTAGAAAAGGAAGAAAATAATTAAAAGAAAGATTAATTTGGATAGATAAAACCATGAAACAACTAGAATTAAAAGACAGTTTAGAATATGATTTAGACATAGAATTATTCATAGAAGAAAAAGACAGGATAATTAACGAAATAGATAACCTAGAATTTAATATCAGATATAGTTCAATTAGAATAAATTATTACAAAAAATTTTACAGTATTACAACTACTTTAGGATAAAATGATAAACTATGAACATTTAAAATATTGGAGACAAGATATGAAAGAAATAAGATTAACAGAAATACTTATGAAAGAGAATTTAATTGAATATTTTAGAACAAAAGATATAGAATATTTAGAATAACTTCAAAATAATAAACAAGAATTACAAAGACTAAGAGAAAAAACTAAAGAATATTACAGTAAAGCATTTAATCAAATACCATTTAATCACCCCCAACATATGAACATCAATAAAACTTAAATAATAAATTAAAAATAAAAGTTATAATAGATCTATTTAAGTTACCCACGTTATCCGCACGAGCACCTATAGTTGCTACGTTCTTGTTCAACAAATAGGATCAAATTAAAGAGAAACGTGAGACATTATCAAAATTATAATTCATTGTTAATGTTAATTATGCATAATTCATATATAAACTTTTAAATTATTAACTAAAAAAAATAAAGAAAAATAGAATAATAATAATAATAATGATTGTAAGAAGATGACTTAAATCAAAATAAGAGAAAAACGTAGAAGAAAACCTACCATAGCGTATATGAAGAAATAATTTAACCTTTTGCCAATTTAATTTCTCCTTTAACTTGGTTCTATACTTTTATAATTTTAAAAAGGTTCATTCACATAAGCTAGAACATATATACAACCGTAGACCGAAAAAGGTTAGCAAACTATTTATTTATTACAAGACATATCAACATTAATTTGGGAAAGAAAAACCCTATAAATGTTTTCATTTTTTCTATTCTCATAGATTTTGGGACTCCTTTTTTACATATACAAAAAGAAAAAAGCCTATAAATATTTTTCTTTTTTCTATTACCATAGATTTTGAGATTCCCTTTTTACATATACAAGGAGAAAAAAAACTTACCAACATTAATAATTCATATATTTATTAAATAATAATTTAAAAAAAAAGTGAAAAGATGATTTTGTCTATTACAAAATGTTTTAATGAAGGGCAAAAAATTTAATTCACTTTTCTAAGGGTCTTCACGCTTTTAATATATTATAGCTTATAGATATGTTACACTTCTTGTCCCGACTTTTATGGTATTGATAATTAAATTTTTAAAATATTTTAGTTTATTAATTATGGTGATTTTTAATATTTGTTCTTTTGTCCCAATTTAAGTGATGCTGATATAATTTAGAGAATCAATTAATTTTTTTTATTACTTTCTTTATGCTAATTTATGTGACATATATATAATTTTAGATAGCCAATTATTTTTTTTATCTATTGTTTAGATATTTTAAGTTGTAACTATTGTGATTTATAATACTTTAAAAATTTTTGTTATCAATAAATAACAGTGAACAATTTTTCATTCAACTGTTCAATTTATGAACTTTTCTACCCATCATAATACTAATTTTATCAAAATATAGGGCCTAAATTGGCGCATTATAAAATAATCAGCTAACCCAATCCAATATCCCCAAACCCAACCAAAATCCTAATTTTAATCTAAATTGTCGACGCCCTTTGATCTGGCGGTCCCAATCCATTCCTAGTATTTTCTTTTTAATTTACCCTATCACCCCTAAGCCCTACCAAATTCCATTCTCCTCCCCTTTCCCTTTCTACCTCTACTGTGCTCACCATCATTGGTCACCCCCCACCGTTGGCTGGGAACACCACATTAAAATAAATTTTCTCCTTTCATCATTCTTCATGGTGCAGATCTAATTAATTTTTATAAAATTGAATTGCTATGTTTGATTTCACTTCTCTATACAGTAGGAGAATTATGAATTTTTAGATCTTGAACATGTCTTCTTTCAAGGAAAAGTTGCTCATATTTATAGTCTTTCTTGTGCATAGTGGATTGTGATGTTAGATTTTTGAAAAAGGCATTTGATTTTTCTATAGAACAATGCAGTGGTGGAATTTATTCACTTTTTGGTGTCCTTAAAAATGTAATTTTCTTGTGGGCCGGGGTTTTTTAGGGCCTTCTCTAAAATACCATCAAAAGAATGGTTGAAGTCTTTAACTGAATCATCTATGGCAATTCAATTTTTGTGACTCAATTGGCATTGATTTGAATTTAAGAAGAATAGCTAAAAGTGTATCGATAATAGCATGTTAATTGACCAATTTAGCCTCAATTACAATTTTAAAATTACCAAAATACCCTTTAAGTGCCAAAGCAGGCAACAGGTCAACATACTTGCTTTAACATAATTTGATTGGCTTCATTGCCATTTATAGGTAAGTGTGATTGTGTGTGTATGTGTGTGTATATATATATAGAGAGAGAGAGATAAATAGATAGATAGATATAGATATAGATAAAGATGTTAAAATATAAATCAAAATAGACCAATTTTTCAAGTCGAAGACAAAAAATTATCTGGATATTAGTAACCGACCCAGTTAATGAGATGCTATTGTCGAAGTGCAATCTTATATATTTGTTTCTGCCTTATATCCCTCCCCCTTTCTCTCTCTCTCTCTCTCTCTCTCTATATATATATATATATATATATATATATAGATATAGATATATATGCTTTTAAACTCTATATTGGTTATGACGAAAGTTGGCAAGTTAAAAGTAAATGAAACATACACTACTTTCTATTAATTCCAAGCACAAAACATCCAAAAATTTTTAATTTGAACACTAATGCGCATATATCTTGTCAAATATGAACATCCCTTTTCTCTTCAATATGCTACATTGACGTATGTGAAAATACAAAAAATTAATATATAGGTTGTCTGAGAATACAAAAATTTACCGCTAATTAGAAAATTACAGCTTTTCATAAACATTGAACCTCGTACATATGTAACGGTCCTTTATGTCATTATGTATAATTCTCCCATTGAAAATTTTATGTTAAAATTGTTTTCAATTTTGAAGCAATAAATTTCAGGCTAGGCCAGTTTAAGCAAAATTAAAGCAACGTATGATCTAAGAAAATTCAGGAATGATTTGGAGAAGTTTGATGGTGTTTGATTTGATTTTCAGTTAGCTAAGATGAGAAGGAAACCATAGAAAATTATAAAATTAAATTTGTGTGAGTAGAACTCCCGAAATTGATCTTAGCGTAAAACATAATATTTTGAAATGTCCCTGATTTAAGGTGTGTTGTAAAAACTAAATTTTTTGGGTGAAACTGGATATTTTGTCCTATCTACACAGCTATAGTTACATGTATGCCGCTTAGCGGGGGTTACTATAACGGCGGTCAGACCTGGTCAATGCCCGCTATAGTGGTGAAAGTTGCAGATTTAATTAAATTTTTGAGATAATACCCAATTACCCCCTTGAACTATACCCAAAAAGGCTATGACACACCTCAACTTAAAGAAGGTCCTATTACCCCCCTGAACTTATTAAAAGTGTAGTATTAACACCCTTAGTGCCTATGTTGTGCCTACATGGCACACACGTATGCCTACGTGGACACTTCAGTGTGTTGTGCCACGTATGTGCCACATAGGCACCACGTAGGAACTAAGGGTGTCAAAATTAGACTTTTAATAAGTTTAGGGGGGTAATAGGAAATCCTTTAAGTTGAGGTGTGTCATAGCCTTTTTGGGTATAGTTCAGGGGGGTAATTGGTTATTTTCCAATTTTCTCAAATTTTTTTTCCAAAATAGTTTTTCTTAAAAACTCATTTTGAGAAAAAAAGGGGAGATTTTGGGCGATTCCCACCAGATTTTCATCATTTGGCATCGTTAAGGTAAGAAATTTATTCCAATTAACTTGTAATTGATAATTAAGCCATAAAATTGCTAATTTATGGAGTTTGTAGAAGGGTTTTAAGACTAAATTTGGTTATTTTCTGGTACAAGGGAGGTAATTATTAAATAAGTTAATGAGTTTTGATTATTAATGGTTAATTTACCCTTGAATTTCATTAATTCACTAATTTATTCATGGATTTGGTAGTGTTAGGTGAATTATGATACAAGAGCCGTAGAATAGGGAAGGAGTGATCACGAACTTGACCTTAGGGGTTGAGTGTGAGTTAAAATTCCCAGCATGGTAGGTTATTTCATTAATTATGTATTTATATGCATGTTCTAGGTCAAGAAAAAGCAAAAATTACACAAAAGGGCAAAACTCCGACTTAGAGGCACTATGCAAACTCGGTTCAAGGTGGGTGATGGTATTATAGTTTAATCTAGTTTGTACCATAAGTTCATGTTAACTACTTTATAGTGTCGCTTTTTTAGTGCATATTGTTTGGTGTGGCCAATGCAAATGATTTTACGTTGTTGTATGAGTTGTGACCTACCTTATTCTTGAATGTGGGATGTTTTAGTATTTGGAATGTTCCTACGGGTTATTGGTAAAACAAGATTGACAGACACTTGTGTTTGAGATTTACTAGATTAATAAAAATTGTCCCCTGCAGGTGATGGCTAGAGGATGGATGTATTTTCCATAGCATGCATGTTTGAGGGTCATGTGAGTTTGACGGTTCCATGAGTGAATAGAGAAATATATTTATATGGTTGATAATGGTTTAACTTGTTGACTTATTTTGGCTGAAATTAACTTAGTGATAATATCTTGACTTGTTGTTTGAAATCCTAAACTACTTAGTTGGTAATTAATCTGCTAAATGTATGATGGTTTTGAGCATAGATTAACTTGTTGTATTATAATTTGATTATGTGTTCATATTCTCATCTTGAGTTGGCAAAATGACCCTAGTAGTACATTGTTGTTTTCTTATGTGTCAATACTATACCCGCTTTTACTTTTGTAAGTCCAGAGTATATTCCAGCGGCTCTTATGAGACCTCACTTGTGATTCTAGTGGTTGATTTTGGATTCAAGAGTGAACAACATATTTTGGGTTACCATAAATCCTTCTTGGATTCTAGAGTCTTCACTTTAGGACTTATGTTTTTCATTTTCTTTTTTTAGGGTTGCATCCCCTTTTTAATAATCTATAGCATTTTAGTCTGGATGACCTATGGGTCCTAGGCATGGTTTGATTAAGTTTAATGTTCTGAATTTTAGTTGTACTTATGTTTTTGATTTAGATTTGAATATCTTTATTCATGGATTAGTTTTATTATCACTTTAAGTGTTGATTTTGAGATGGTGTTTTGGGATAGATTGTTCTCCCACCAGGTGAGCAATATGGGTGACACTTATGACAAATTTTAGTTGTGACAGAGTTGGTATCAGAGCCTAGGTTCATTGATGTCGTCATGTCAAAATGTATCCAGTAGAGTCATACAGAAAGGTATGGAGACATTTGTACTTTTCTTTAGGAGGCTATAGGGCTTATGAATGATGTCATTATTGTTTCTTTTATGCTATAACATTATTCCAATTGGTATCCGTTGATCCAAATTGGTATCTAATTTTCTTCACTCTTTTGTTTGTAAATAGTGAATACTAGATAAAAAAAAACTCAGACCGGCAACCCCTGCACCATCTTATCCAGTTTGGAGTTTGCGGTAAGGGGAAGATAAAGAGTTAGAGGGAGAGACAGGGGAAGAAGGAGGAGTGTCACACCCACAAGAGTTGGAGCTCAAGAAGTAGTGGGCTAGATACTTGAAAGTTGTCACAACCCAAACTGGGGCCTGGCCGTGACGGACATCCGACCCATGAAGGCCTAAATGTCCCACTCTATCTGGTAATCTGCACAATATTCATATAATAAAAGAAAAATGCGGAATTATAAATCGAAAAACATAGTCATGCTCTTAAATTAGTTTAACAATGAAGGAAAACTCCAACAACATCTAAATAACATTTGACTCAGTCTGCGAAATATCTACTAAATCTCAAAACAATACTATCTGAAGTCTGGGACAAGGCCCCCAGTAGACCAAAACTATAGAATAATGAATATTCGTAAGACATTAGGCCTTCCAGAATATAGAAGGCTCACCACTGCACAATCTCTTCTGCTTTCTGAATTATCTACTGCTTATCTTGACCCCTAGACTGTGCCTCAGAACCTGAGAGGTTAGAGGGGGAGGGGGGTCAATACAGATGTACTGGTATGCAGAGCTAATCCAAAATAGTCATTTATAATCAACATATATGAGAGCAATTTAAAACAGTTCATAAACATATCATATAGTAAGAAATCACACGGGCATTTTAAAGACTTTGAAACATTTCTTTGAAACCATGACTCACTCTTTGTCTTACTTCTTAGCTATATGGTACACCCTACAATCTGTAATTCCATGGGCTATATGGAATCCGCCCTTGACTCGGCGGCCAAGGATTGGAGTATCTATAAGGGGGACATACAAGATCACACAGCAAGGTGCCAATATCCCTAATCAAGTCAACATGTCATGGTAGTGCACAATATCATAAAGCAGGGCACCTAACCATAGTCCCAATTTGGGATGACATGAATCAAGGTACGCAAGATCACCAAGCATGGTACCATAATCCCGTGTCAGCAAATCACGATTTCTAGCATAGAGTCTTTCAACTCGTACTTTCTTCAGGTAACCATCTAACTCCCTTAAATCAAACTCTAACTCTGTCATGGCATACATTTATATGGTATCATCATACCATTGACTTGCAAGTCACAGTACCACATCAATTCTCTAAATTTTCATGCCATTTACAACATGCACATATATAAAACTTTCACACACATCAAACACATGAACCATGGTTCTCAACATGTAATAGTTTCAAGAAACTTTATCATTTATGAGTAATATCATATCAATTGCAAAAACTCATGCTCTCGATGGTTTAACACAAGTATAGTCTGGGGTATAAAACATTATCATGGTTGATTTAAAGAATTCACAATTCATATAAATCGCACCTTTTTGAAATTCAGATCACATTTTCACAATTCAACAATTGAAATATATGTAAGCCAACAGCCCCATGATATTTCAATATTTCTTTCAAAACCATATCACAAAACATGTTATTGATATTAAAACTAAACCCCACTTGTAAAAATATATGTATACGTATAGATAGTAAGGTCTTGTGTAAATTCTTTTTAAAACTCATGCCCATGAAATTTGGGACAACCCCACGTACCTCTATTTCAGAAAGTAAATGGATGATTCTTGGAGCCTACGATAAGGATTTCAAATCTCCAATTATCTTTTAAAACCCACGGTTAAATCCTGAGCTATGAGGATTTTTAGTCTGAAACCCTAATGGAGTTTCTTGAGACATTTTGATGAAAATAAAATTACTTTGGTGTTCTTGGGATTAAACCCCGTGTTAGAGATGATAAGGGGTTAGAGAAGTACCATTTTTACCTTTAATGAGATGGAGTAAAAATATAACTGGTGCCCAATTTTATGGGCCACCGCGACGCGCAACAATCGCGGTGGCTCACTGGAAATTGCCAATTGGGAAATTGTCTCACTCCGCAACATGCCACAATCACGGAGTCTCACTGGAAATTGACGAATACGAAATTGGGATCCTCCGCGACGCGCTAAACACCTGAATGACAATGTTTTATGACTAGCACATAAAATAGCCATAACTCCCTCACCGGGTGTCCGGTTTGGACAAATCTTATATCAACGGAAAGCTTATTCAGTCACCTATGTAATGAAAAGTTAAAATTTAAAGAATTGCACAGGGATTTGAGTATAATTCACTCTAGAAGTGCATGCTTGATACTTTTAGGGACAAATTTTAGCTTGGAAACTTTCGGGGCATTACAATATTCCCCCTTGGGAACATTCATCCCCGAATATTGATATGGAACACAGACAAGCATGACTTCAGGCATACTAAGGCATAGAAAGAATAAGGCAAGGATTGTACCTTCCATTTCGTCATCCACTGGGTAAAAATGTTTGGGTACCTAGCTCTCATGTCAACTTCGGATTCCCAAGTTGCTTCTTCAATTTTCTGGTTTCTCCATAACACTTTAACTGAGGCAAACTCTTTGTTTCTCAATTTTTTAACTTGGCAATCCAAAATTTCTGCAGGCTCTTCTTTTTAGGATAAAGAGTCTTTCACTTTGATTTCTTCATCAGGCGACACTAAAAAATGGTCTCCAATACACTTCTTCAACATAGATATATGAAATATCGGGATGAACGAAAACCAAACTGGCTGACAATTCTAACTCATACGTGACTGCACCTACCCTTCTCAAAATCTGATATGGTCCTATATAACGAGGACTCAGCTTACCTTTCTTCCTAAATCGCATGACTCCCTTCATGGGAGAAACCTTTAGAAACACCCAATCTCCAACCTCAAACTCTAAACCTCTTCTCCTAACATCGGCGTAGAACTTCTGATGACTTTGGGCTATCTTAAGTCGTTCTCTAATGACTTTCACATCCTCCATTGACTGATGAACAAGATCAGGCCCAAACATCTGCGTCTCACCCACTTCATACCACCCTATTGGTGACCTACATCTTCTTCCATACAATGTCTCAAATGGGGCCATCTTAATATTGGAATGGAAACTGTTATTATATGTGAACTCTATTAGGGGAAAGTGCTCCACCCAACTTCTTTTAAAATCAATCCCACAAGCCCTCAACATGTCCTCAAGGGTCTGAATGGTGCGCTCAGCCTGCCCATCAGTCTTAGGGTGGAAAACAGTGCTTAGGTTCACTTAGGTACCTAAGCCTCTCTGAAAAGATCTCCAAAACTGAGAAAAAAATTATGTACCTCGGTCGGATATGATGGACACAGATGCCCCATGCAAATGAACTATTTCGGCAATGAACAGCTTGGCAAATCCTCTCCCGAGTAATTAGTCCTGACAGGTAGAAAGTGGGCTGACTTGGTCAGTCTATCTACAATTACACAAATGGAATCATACTGGTTTCAAGACCTCGGAAGCCCTGTAATGAAGTCCATATTAATTATCTCGCACTTCCACAAGGGTAAAGCTATCTCTTTGGAAGAACCACCTGGCCTCAAATGCTCTACTTTAACTTGTTAGCAATTCAAACAGTTGGAAACAAAGTCAGCCACATTACGCTTTATATTATTCCACCAATATGTATATTTCAGATCATGGTACATCTTAGTAGAGCCTGGGTGACCAACATACCTCGAAGTGTGAGCTTCATCAAGGATTCTCTACCTTAGACCATCTACATCTGGCACGCACAACCTACCCTGATGTCTCAAAATGCCATCACCACCAATATCAAACAACATCACCTTCTGCTGACCCACATCACTCTTTATCTGCATCAAGATGGTATCTCCAACCTGCTTTTCTTTAACTTCTGTACAAAGGGATGATTTAGCTATCTCATGCACCACCACCCCTCTATCTTCAGAATTTAAGAGTCGCACTCCAAGATTTACAAGTCGATGAACATCCTTCACCATTTCTCTCTTTACTTCCTCAACATGAGAGAGGCTACCTATAGACAATCTGTTAAGGGCATCGGCTACCATATTTGCCTTACCCAGATAATTGTGCAGGCTCATGTCACAGTCCTTTAAAAGTTCCAACTATCGTCTCTGCTTGAGATTCAACTCTTTCTGTGAGAAAACATACTGTAAACTCTTATGGTTAGTAAATATATCAACATGCATCCCATACAAACAGTGCCGCCAGATCTTAAGTGCAAAAACCACAACTGCTAATTCTAAGTCATGAGTAGGGTAGTTCCGCTCATACACCTTCAACTACCTAGATTCATAAGCCACTACCTTACCGTGATACATAAGAACACACCCAAGTCCCACTAGGGACGCATCACAGTATACAACAAAACCTTCTATACCCTCTGGAAGAGTCAAAATAGGAACAATAGTCAACTTGTCTTTTAGCTTCTCAAAACTACTCTCATAAGAGTTCGACCATAAAAACTTCACCTTTTTCTGAGTCAACTTAGTAAGTGGTGCAGCTATGAAAGAAAAACTCTTTACGAATATTTTGTAATAACCCGCCAAACCCAAGAAGCTCCGAATATCAGTTGGAGTCGTGGGTCTGGGCTATTTCTATATTGCCTCAACCTTTTAGGGATCAACTCGAATCCCATCACTAGACACAATATGACCCAAGAAAGCAATAGCATTCGGCCAAAATTCACAGTTGGAGAATTTCGCATACAACTTATGATCTTTGAAAGTCTGAAGTATAATCCAAGGTGATTGACATGGTCTTCCTCACTTTTGGAGTAGATCAAGGTGTCATCGATAAAAACTATGATAAATAGGTCTAGGAATTGACAGAAAACCCTCTTTATTAGGTCCATGAAAGCTGCAGGAGCATTCGTCAACCCGAAGGACATGACCAAGAATTCATAATGACCATATCTGGTTCAAAAAGCTGTTTTAGGAATGTCTGACTCCCTAACTTTCAACTGGTGATAGCCCGAATGAAGGTCGATTTTAGAAAAACACTTAGCACCCTGAAGCTAATAAAAAAGGTCATTGATTCTAGGAATAGGATATTTATTTTTCACTATGACCTTATTCAACTGGCGGTAATCTATACACATATGCAGGAAACCATCTTTTTTCTGCATGAAGAGTACAGGTACACCCCAAGGAGAAACACTAGGCCTAAAAAAACCTTTATTTAGGAGATATACTAGCTGTTCTTAAAACTTTTTTAACACTATAGGAGCCATTCTATATGGCAGAATAGAAATAGGATGGGTATCTGGGAATACATCAATGCCAAAATCTATCTCCCTATCAGGTGGAATTCCTGGGAGATCATCTAGAAAAACTTTTGGGAATTCATTCACTATAGGAACAGACTGAAGAGAAAGACTTTTGGTGTTAGAATGTTTAGCCTGAATAAGATGATACAAGCAACCTTTAGAAATGAGTTTACGGGCCTTGAGATAAGATATGAAATGCCCCCTAGGTGCTAAAGAGTGCCCTTCCCACCCTATTGGTGGATTATTTGGAAAAGAAAAGGTAACCTTTCGGGTTCTACAGTCTAGTATAGCATAACACAAATGGAGCCAGTCCATCCCTAAGATAGCATTAAAATCAACCATATCAAGATCTATGAGATCTTCCACAGTATCCCGACTAAAAATAGACACTACATAATTTTTATATATCCTCTTAGCCACAACAAAATCACCCATCAGAGTGGAAATAGAAGAAGGATCGGTAATGACTTTGGGCTCAAACCTAAAACCAACAGCCACATATGGGGTCACATAAGATAAGGTAGACCCGGGATCAAGCAACACATATAAATCACGGGAAAAGATTTGTAACATACCCTTGACCATATCTGGAGAGACCTTTGCCTCCTGGCAGTTGGTCAAAGCATATAGCCGGTTGCGACCGCTCCCGGCAGCCGAAGTGGCTCCCTTCTGAGGTATTGGTGCAAAAGAATTCGCCTGCGAATTGGCTCCCCCAACATTACCTCCTGTATCAGGAAAATTTCTCTAAAGGTGTCCCACCTGACCGCAAGAATAACAATTTCTCCTCTCGAAGTAATACTTTCCAGGATGATTCTTCCCGCAGGTGTTACAATAAGGAAAAGATCTCGCAGGCTATGCCACACTGCCCTACGACTGAGTATCCTAAGCTCTGGGTCCCTGACTAGTGTAAAAACTCTGAGATTGCCTATCAATTGGGGGTATGGGCACTGGGGTGCTATATGCAGACTGCGTCTTACCCCAAAACTTCTTTTTTTGCCATTTACCACCCCAGTTACCGCTCTATGGCTGACCATGGTTCTGATCCACTGTTCTGGCTCTCTTCGCCTACCTATCTTTCTCTTTAGATTCAGACATTTTCTTTTTATTCTCTTTTACCTGTTGCATATGGACTGAAAGTCTAGCAAATTCCACCTCACTATTTAGCATCGCCCCTTGACATTCAAGTGCTAGATCATCGGAAAGGCCAGATGCAAATTTCTTCATCTGGGCCCTCATATTTCCTGTCATTTCTGGTGCATAACGAGCCAGTTGATTAAACTTTAGAGTGTACTCATGGACACTTATCTTCCCTTGTTTAAGATTTATGAATTCCTCTTCTTTGGCTTTCCTCAACTCTAGAGGAAAGAATCGATCAAGAAAATCTCCCATGAACTTGTCCCAAACTGTGGGATCAGCACTCTCCCCTTTCGCATTCTCCTACTCGTTGTACAATTGGTTTGCTACATACTTAAGTTGGTACGCTGCTAACTCAACCCCTTCCACCTGATCCACATGTATAACTCTGAAATCTTCTCCATTTCATCTATGAACTCCTGAGGGTCCTCTTCTACTTTAGTGACAGAAAATTTAGATGGGTTCATTCTCATGAACACGCCCACCCTAATGGCCTCAGAAGTGATAGATGAAGACCCAGTATCTTCTGACCTCTTAGTCTGTACGGCTACCAACTGTGCAAGCGTGTGAACGGACTGCCTGAATTCTGTATTTGATATGTCCCTCTAAGAAGATTGGGGACAGTTAACATTTATCTTCAGTGCTCGAAGAGGACTGGTCGAGATTGGAGGTACTCCTGGAGTAGGAACAGGTTCTGGGGTGTGGGCTCTATTACGGGTCCACATGCCATGAGTGGGGTAGACTTCATCATCCTGAGTATCCTGGTTGCTGGAATGACGAGGAGGCATGACTGTTTTCTAAAATACAATGGATCACTGATTAGGGAAGGGTTCTAATTCAGACTCTAAAGCACAAACTAAATCACAAAGAGGGGAAAAACTTTCCTAAATGCCAAGTAGCTTCTTGCTTATAAGTATGGCGTGCTACAAACCCGTAAACAAGACTCTATCTGATGCAATTTCCCAGACACCCTGGGACCATGAACCATTCTCTAATACCAAGTTTGTCATGACCCGAACTAGGGCCTGGCCGTGATGAATATCTGACCCATCAAAGCCTGGATGTCCCACTCTATCTGGTAATCATCCACAACATTCATATATTAAAAAAATGCAGAATTATAAGTCAAATACGAAAACATGGTCATGCTCTGAAATTAGTTTAACAATGAAGAAAAACTCTAACAACATCTAAATAACATCTAACTTAGTCTGTGAAATCTCTACTAAATCTCAAAACAATACTATCTGAAGTCTGGGGCAAGGCCCCATGTAGACCAAAACTATAGAATGATAAATATTTGTAAGACATTAGGCCTTCCGAAATATAGAAGGCTTACCACTGCACAATCTCTTCTGTTGTCTAAATTATCTATTGCTTATCTTGATCCCTAGACTGTGCCTCAGAACCTAAGAGGTTGGAGGGGGAGAGGGGTCAATACAGATGTACTGGTACGTAGAGCTAATCCAAAATAGTCATTTTTAATCAACATATATGAGAGTAATTTAAAACAGTTCATAAATATATCATATAGTAAGAAATCACATGGGTATTTTAAAGACTTTGAAACATTTGTTTGAAACCATGACTCACTCTTTGTCTTACTTTTTAGCTAGATGGTACACCCTACAGTCCGTAATTTCACGGGCTATATAGAATCTACCCTTGACTCGTCGGCCAAGCCCCCAATCCAAGTTTGTCGCAAGTATTGGAGTATCTATAGGGGGACACGCAAGATCACACAGCAGGGTGCCAAAATCCCTAATCAAGTCAACATGTCATGGTAGTGCACAAGATCACAAAGGAGGGCACCTAACCATAGTCCCAATTTGGGATGACATGAATCAAGGTACACAAGATCACAAAGCATGGAACCATAATCCCATGTCGGCAAATCACGGTTTCTAGCATAGAGTCTTTTAACTCGTACTTTCTTTGGGTAACCATCTATCTCTCTTAAATCAAGCTCTAACTCTGTCATGGCATACATTTATATGGTATCGTCATACCATTGACTTGCAAGTCATAGTACCACATCAATTCTCCAACTTTTCTTATCACTTACAACATACACATATATAAAATTTTCACACACATCAAACACATGCACCATGGTTCTCAACACGTAATAGTTTCAAGAAACTTTATCATTTATGAGTAATATCATGTCAATTGCAAAAACTCATGCTCTCGATGGTTTAACACAAGTATAGTGTGGGGTATAATTCATTGTCATGGGGATTTAAAGAATTCATAATTCATATACATCGCACCTTTTCGAAATTCAGATTACATGTTCACAATTCAATAATTGAAATATATTCAAGCTAACAACCCCATGATATTTCAATATTTCTTTCAAAACCATATCACAAAATATGTTATTGATATTAAAACAAAACCCCACTTGTAAAAACATATGTATACGTATAAATAGTAAGGTCTTGTGTAAATTATTTTCCAAAATCATGCCCATGGAATTTGGGACAACCCCACGTACCTCTATTTTAGAAAGTAAATGGATGATTCTTGGAGCCTACGATGCGAGGATTTCAAATCTCCAATTATCTTCTAAAACCCAAGGTTAAATCCTGAGCTATGAGGATTTTTAGTCTGAAACCCTAATGGAGTTTCTTGAGACATTTTGATAAAAATAAAATTACTTTGGTGTTCTTGGGATTAAACCCTGTGTTAGAGATGATAAGGGGTTGAAGAAGTACCATTTTTACCCTTAATGATATGGAGAAAAAATATAATTGGTGCTCGATTTTATGGGCCACCGCGACGTGCCACAATCGCGGTGGCTCACTGGAAATTGCCAATTGGGAAATTGTCTCACTCTGCGATGCGCCAAAATCACGGAGTCTCACTGGAAATTGACGAATGCAAAATTGGGATTCTCCGTGACTAGCTAAACACTTGAATGATGATGTTTTATGACTAGCACATAAAATAGCCATAACTCCCTTATTGGGTGTCCATTTTGGATGAATATTATATCAACGGAAAGCTTATTTAGTCACCTACGTAATGAAAAGTTAAAATTTAAAGAATTCCACAGGGAGTTGAGTATAATTCACTCTAGAAGCCCATTCTTGATACTTTTAGGGACAAATTTTAGCTTGGAAACTTTCAGGGCATTACAAAAATTTAATGTCACCTCCCCTATTTCATGATTATATTAAGAAAAGGGAAGCAATAGAGGTAATAGGAGTGGAGCCCGAGTTTTCATCACCAACTGGCGTTATAGCTCTACCTTCTCTATTAAGTGAGGTTGTTCAGTAGGTGTAAGCTTTTCTGAGTGAGTTGGTAGGGACTGGAGCCATACCTAATGTACTAGATTTTTAGGCCTCGTTTATTTATCCTATAGTTATCATGGCTCATAGAATGGATGAAACTCTAGGGATTATTTTTTTTTTTAATCCAATTTTGGGTTTGGTGAAGACAAATATGGAATATGACTTGTTGACAAAATTTTTATAAATAAAACCACCTACTTTCTAGGGTACTGAGTCTGATGATGCTTTTGAGTTCATCATAGACTGTTTTGATAGGTTACATAAGATAGGTATTGTGAAGCAATATGGAGTTATGTTTTTGACTTTTCTATTGAAAAATGAAGCTAAGCAATGGTGGAGGGCATTTGCAGAAAGTTAGTCATTGGGTTTTCCTCCATTGACTTGGGATTAGTTTCATGTCTTATTCTTAGAGAAGTATATGCATCGTGCTCTCTGAGATCACAAGAAGGATGGATTCTTAGCATTGGAGTAGGGTGACATATCAGGGGAAACATATGAGTCTAAGTTCAATGCCTTGTCTTCCTATATCACTCAACGATTGACTACTGAGGAGGAGAGGATTTATATCTTCATTAAGGATTTTAATTATGATCTTCTGGTTTTATTTGTGCATTTAACTTTTGCAGAAAAGGGGTTCAATGAAGTTTCTGACTATGTGAAGAAGCTTGAGTAGGTAACATAAGTTGTTAAGGCTAAGATGTTATCCAAGAAGTCCTATAATATTGGAAATTCAATGTGTCCTACTCTAAGGTCCATGATCAACAGACCTATTTGGCCTATCCTATTCAGTCGCCCTTGCCAGCTTTTACTGCGGTTCCTACTATGGTTTCCTCTCCAAAGCAGACTATTAGGGGCCAAGGAGCTTCTTACTCTTCTACCAGCTGTAATACCCCATACATTTTTAAGCTTGAACTCGAACCGTTGTTCCTGCATGTGAAACCTCTTATCCTATAATTCGTATTTGAGCACATGACTTACCATGAGTATCCTAGTGAGAAGAAGCTTATGATGTGTTAAATGTATTCATATGAGTCACTTAAGGTAATGCAAGCTAAGAGTTTTTGAATCCATCAAGTTTTAGTGTTCAATTTCAAAAGGGTCATCTTTGAAGGAGCATAACTCGATAAATATGTGGTATTCTTGTATATTTAGACCCACCAAATTGTACAAAATTGGATTATATTTCCAATGATACTAATTTTACAAAAATCCAACACCCGAGCAAGAAGTTATGGCTTTGCAAAGTGGAGTGTGTCGCCTAACCAATCGCACATGGCTACTGGAATGGGTGTGCGATAGGTTGAGTGACGCACACCCTCAAGTGTGTGATAAGGTGTGCGATACATACCTTAGCTTGTGCGATAAGGTGTGCGGCGCACACCCTAGCATAGACTATGAGGTGTGCGACACACACTTAGGGTTCCAACAACGAAAACACTCCAGTTTTGAGTTATTTCGAGGACAACTAAGTCTTTTAACACTCTTTACACGTCCCTAAACTTAACCTTATGAATTTAACTTTTCCTAATCACATCATAGCCCTATTATCAGTTTAAGTACATCATCCAAGAGCACGATAGGAGCAAAACAACTAGGGTTACACAATCAAGATTGAAGGTCCAATCTTTCAACAATTTCATTACCATAAAGGTATGTGGAGTTTTTCAACAAGAACACTCTTTCGTTCTTGTGCCCAAAGTTGGTTTTATTTTACGAAGATACATGATTTTATACTTTTTTTCTATGAATTTGAAGTATGAATTTATACCTTATATTGCTTTCATGAGAATGTTGATATGGTTATACATAAAGCTGAACTTTTCAGATTTAAAATGATTTATATATATGTCTCCGATATAAAGCATAAATCTTGAAGGTTTTATTGTGATATTGATATATGTGTCTTTGAACCCTATTTGAGATTGTTATTTTTGAGAAATCATGTGTTATAAGCATCTTAAGAATTGAATGAATTGACATGATGTAGAAAAATTTGACCTTTTTTATCGTGAAAGAGTTGATTTTGAATCCAAGTGAGAAAAAAAATCCACACCATTTGATTGAATTATGATAAAAAAGGGTAGCATATTGGCTCCCAATGCAAAGTATTGAATTGTGTAAGGTGGATTGTCTTTTAAAAATTCTGAGCTAAGTATGGGAGTAGTATTTAGCACTGAGTGGGGAAGTGTGGTACTTCCTTAGAACTACGTGCCCCATAGGATGTGAGCCTGAGGCTGATATACTGATCACTAGTGAATGAATGAATTATTAAAGTCTACTCTAATGGCAAGGATAGGACGGCTCTCCCCAACGTGGGTCAGACGTTGGACTCTATGTAGCTCATATGGTTTATGTTGGTTATGAGAAACCCCCATAGTGTGTATCTACTCTATCTAAGATAAGTGTGTATGGTTTGAAAACTATGATTTCTGAGAAAGTTTTTTATTTCTGAAAGATTGAAATGTATGCTCTAAAGAGAGCTGTTTTAAGACTTGATTACTTTACAAGTTTGAAACCGAGAAGAAAGTGAATTGAGAATTTATTGTAATGACTCACTTTTTTTACTTTACATGTATTATTCATCCATGATTATGATGGTTTAATTCAAGATAAGTGAGTCATTTACATCAGCATGCATGTTTCTTATAAATATTGTGATATTTGATTATTGAAATTGCACCCTCATATACTCGGTAAATTTTCCATGGTACTGACCCACATACTCGTATGTAGGCTATATTTTCTCATAATGTAGGTTCAGGTGCTCAGTCCCAGCCTTGATAGTGATTCCCGAGCACGTTGATCTACATCTTTTGCCGTGGTGAGTCCCATAATTTGAGGACGTGTTATTTAAACTTTTTATTTCATTATGAGTTGATTACTTTTGTTCCTTTGATTTCGAGTCAGTTGGGGTCTATCCCAATGGCTCAATAGTACATTGAGTAGTAGAGGCTTGTCAGGCTGGATTTGTCAAAATTGTCAGAGGTTCCGTATTTTGTTACTTTTACAGTACTTATGCGCATTTCATTTAGACTTGATACAATGGGTTTTCTTGATATTGCTTTCAAACCTTTATTTAAGTGTTTATATATGTTATCAGGCTCAAAGGGTTAGCTTGGGTCTACTTATAGCCTTAAGCACCATGTGATATCTCGAGACCCATTTTGGGGCGTTACACCAGCAGACCTTCTCTCAAGTAAGGATGTTACCATTATGGACTGTTGATCACTTTAAAAGGGCGTGTCCCATTATAAAAGCAAATGCTTAGGCACAACAATAAATTTGGGCTATAGTTCTAATAGGTAAAGAGGAAGAAGGCAATGGCAAGGTGTAAGACCCCATAAAATTCTAAGTTTAAATTCATCTCCTTAAGGCTTGATAAGGAAATCCAACACTTAGAAGAATTTTTGCTAAGTGTTAAATACACTTAGTCTCCTTTTATACCTCCAAACTTTAGAGATTTATTTGACGACCTTCCCGACCTCCGTTTTTGAATTTTCAAGTTGCATTGTGATCATGGAAGTCAAGAGTAAATCTCGGGTGAGTTTCAGAATTTTTAAAATCCATTTAGGGTGTGTTTGGATTTCAAAATAGAAGCACCATGTTATTTGCATGCGTCACATGCTTTATAGCATGCTCCAGAAATTTTCAGTATTTCAGGGTTAATTTCAAACGATCATAACTTCCTATATATAATGAACTGTGAGAGCTGCTACCTATCAATCGAAAGATCTTTGAGTCTTATTTCTAATGCAATTGGTTTCATTTAATTTTCACATCTTGGTAAAGTGTTATGATCAATTTACTTCAGCCTATCAGCCTGAAAACAACAGAGGACAGCTGCATCTTTCTCTCTTTCTCCAGGGGTATTTGAGTCTTTCCCACCTCTATATATATACAAAAAACATGAGAATCAGTCATAATTTAGCAACATATACTTGTTTTCTCTCAAAATTCATCAAGAACAGGTATAGGGTTTTCATAGGAGCTTTAAGAATTAAGGAATTTCACCGTTAATCTTTAAGAGTCTTCCATCTAAGGTATGCATAGTGTTGATTCATGGATTCCTTTCATCCATGAAGCTCAAAACCCCTCTTTCAAATCTATAAATCATGATATTTATGTTGTGGGTTGATTATAACCATGTTGTTGATGTAAATTAAATTTTAATTCCATGAGTCATCTCAAGAAATCATGAAAACTAATTTATTTTGTATTATTATTCATATGAACTTTATGTTGAGTTCTTGAAATTGCAAGTTGGACGTTGATGACCATGTTGTTGGTGTTGGATGATTCCCAAGTTGGAATCTTTAGGTGATTTTATGAAACATGTTAGTATATAAGTTGAAATCCATAAATTTGGTGGTTTAAGATTTGTTGAATTGATGATTTTACCTATGTCCAAAATTATACATGTAAGGTGTTTGATAAGATGCCTAAGAAACTAGAAATCATGTAATATAGCTAAATTGTGACTAAATGATGAATTCATGATACACATCTATGTCTAAATGGTTTTCATGCTATGAAGGTGTCTTGTAAACCCTGTTGGGTTATTCATGAACTAGCTCTATGGATTTATGCCATGTCTATTTGCAATCCCATTTATGTACAAGATTATGATAACCATGTATGTTATGAAATTCCCCAAGTTATGGTATTTTGGATTATTGATGTTGGTCATGTATTCAAGAAAGTCATGCTTTGTCAGTTTCCTTCTATCGAGTCTTGGGGGGTACTTGTACCCAAAAAATATAGTTGTGTGCCTAAATCCATGTTATGTTTTCATGATATCCTCAGTCAAGTCATGTTCAGTAGAATTTAGTCAGTCATGTGACTCAAGAAAAATCTCAGTAGTCTCATGAGCTCAGTTAGTAACAGAATTTGGTAACATTCCGTCAGACAACGAAATTCAGTAAAATCAGTCCATGTATCATTCAGTTTATCATGTTCATTGTCTGTTCAGATGGGAGTAGTAATTAGCACCGAGTGAACCCAAGGATGGGAACTCACCTGCCAGTAGAGAGTGTTATTCTTAAAAGCAATCCTTGCCTTCCAGAACTACGTAGCCAGCGTAGGTTGAGACATCAATACCTGTCAGTTGAGGGTAGATGAGGTGGCTTAACTTGTCAGATGAGGGTTACCATCATTCTCATTAAAGTACCTTCTAGATGAGGGTCACTCACAACTTATCCTTACCAGTGGTGCAGTATTGACACCCTTGCAGTCAGGGTACAGATTGGACCCCAGCTCAGCTACAATAGCAATATATTGGGCATGTCGGTTAGATAACTACTTCCCACAGTCTCAGTATCAGTATCAGTAAAAGAGCTCAGATAGTTCTTCATAATATCAGGGCTGTCAGATACAGTCACTCATGTTATCAGTTATCAGGACTTTCAGATACAATCAACAGTATCAGTCATATCAGTTATCAGTAAACTTATGATATTAATACCCAGACTCAGTAATCATGTATCATGATCTTAGTTACATTCATTATGTATTCATGCATGTATTCTCACGTTCATGTTAGTCAGTATTGTTCATGTATATGAACCCCATGCATTAGGTTACCTCACTTGCATACTTAGTACATTCAATTGTACTAACGCATTCACGCTATGGTATTTTATTTTATACCATAGGTTCAGCAGCACATGCTCCAGAGCACCAGTAGCATTTTTGTTTTAGCAGTAGAGTCGCAGTGAGTCCTCATACTTCGAGGACTATTATGCTATCATTAATTATTTTAGTTGCTTTCAGTATATGGAGTTAGTTGGGAATATGTCCCCTCAACTCCTTATTCAGACATATGTAGAGGCTTTTAGATTTGATTAAGACTTAGTATTTTTAGCTGTGGTATTGTGATACCATATTTTAGATGTTATGACTTTATTAGATGTGAACCTTATGGCCTTAAAGCTCTTACGTATTCCACTTTATCATGTATATCATGTAGTGTACAGGTACAGATATCATTCATGGGTTAGCTTGTGCTCCTTTGGGGTCATGGGCATCGTGTAGTGTTTCGATTACCAGAATTGGGGCATTACACAAGGGTCATACATAGGGTCGACAGGTAAATAAGATAGGTTGTAGGGCTGGTCGAGGAAATAGCGACGTAGGGGGAGATTACAGTTGGAGAAGGAGTTATCTCATAGTGATGACTGGGCTTACTATGATGCTTTTTTGAGAAAGACCGATCACATGTACTATTGTTATTTGTGAACAGATGGATTCTATTTTATTTGATTTGGGTTCTACTTATTCTTATGTATTTGGTCTGTTTGCAGTGGGTCTTAATATGGTTTGTGATGTACTTGGTTAGCCTTTTTATTTGTCTTATTTAGTTGGTGAGTCTGTGGTAGTAACCTCTATCCGTCATTTTTTCCTTGTGTTATTTGTGGGTTTTCAGACTTGGGTGGTGTCACAACATGAGGATACCCCCTAGTCATAACACAATTCTTAGAGTTATAAGTGACCCCAAGGTAATCTATGGCCTGACATGACACTAAGAATACTGTATAAAACTAATTAACACTGTGCAAAAGCTAAACTAAATGATATATGATAATCAAAACCAAATATCAGTGTTAAAACAAAAATGGAAATCACTAAATATCATATTAAATTTAATATCTATTGTCTGTTCGAAAGCCTCTACTTGAGGAGTTGCTAGGACAAGCCCCCTGTCTAACTCTAGATATTTGAAACCAAAATAAAGTAAAATGAAATATTGATACTAGTTCTTCAATGACGAGGACTTACCAAAGTACTGCTGCTGAGGTAGTAGGAAATCATACTGAGCATGATCCGGATGCTAAGTGCCAGAACCTATATTATGAGATAATATATTTCAAAAGAAAATATGCGATCAGTACCTAGAATGTACTGAGTTTGTGAGATTGGAAATAACTAATATAGGTTGAACTTGATGAATGTAACATAGTAATTGATGCAATACCAAGTAATAAATATGTACATAGGATAAACTGAATTTTGGAATACAAGATCATGCAAGTATCTGAATCCAAAATTTGGGAGACACTAATAAAAACACTCCCTAATCTGAGCTAATAAGATTCCATACTTAACCCTAGCTAGAAGGCTATTTTGTACCTTGCTAATGGTACAAACACTGATTGGCGTAGACCCGCTAAATTAATGTCCAAAAGGGCTAAGGCATCAAGTCTAGTATAACGGGTGACATTTTAGAACCTATGGTGGTACCATAGTTCTAGAAATTAGGGACTTTTGCTAAAGGTCTCAACCTAACTGACGGTGAGCCTTCATCCCTACATCTGCTCAGTGCAAAGTACTACTCCCAAATGACACTAATAAATGAGATGCTCAATAATGGCAATAATATGAAGTCTAAATTGGAAGATGTAACACTCAAAAGTATATGCATGAAATCCTAGGTCATCGGGTGTTCATAACCCACCATTTCTAAAGAATGCAACTATTATGCCAATTTTATCAAATGAGTGTATTTAAGGAATTTAATTATTCAAGTCCAACAAACATGGATTTCACAATATAATTTGGGTTTATGATTTGAAAATGTAACGGTACTTAAATTCATATTAAACATGGTTCTATAACTCAGTGATATAAATGAATTGGAATATGAAGGAAATCACAACATTCATGAACCTTAAGCTCCGAGAAAGGAATTAAACTAAGGAATTAAATTAACTTTGGAACTCAATAGATGAAAGGGAACTCACTGATGAAATCCCACATACCTGGAGATAAAAACCCTAAAGAAATTATTAAAATTTGGTACTGAAGTTGAAGAACTCTAATTCTGCCTCAGGGATAGAAAATTACCTCTTTCTTTGTGTTAAAGCTAAATGTAGATTATTTTTTAAGTAATAAGGGCTTAGGGAGATATTGACCCTGAATATTTCAGCCTGTAAATACCTTAAACGATGTAGTTTCAATGTAAGTAGAGTTGGAAAGGACTGATATACCCTCTTAAATTCATAATTGATAAGTTGCTGGAAGGGACGTATGAGACCTTCCCATGATCATAGGACCCACCTACGATCGTGGATGCTGTTAGTGGTTGGAAGTTGGATATGAGCTCTTTGAATCCCACAAAACAAGACTTGGTACAATTGCCAAATGTACATACGACAGTACCTTGGTTTGTAGGTTGTAGTTTCCAACCAGATCAACTTTAAAATTCAAGATCATACCTAAGATCGTGGTTTCTAACCATGGTCACTCTTCCCTCTTGTGGTTGGAAGATATACTTGTCAACTTTCAGATGTTTGGGATATTTTGATCAGACGAGAGCATTGTATGAGCATAAAATCTCCCCATATCATACCTATACTTGTAGGTTCTCACTACTAGACAGTGCTTTACTAAAATGGCTATAACCTTATACTTCGATATCGAATTAAGGAAAAACTAGATGAATTAGAAAAGTGACTCAAGGAAATATAATTTGATATGTTTTTAGATAAAAATACTTCCAATCCTAGGAGTTATGCTCCTTTTAAGTTGACCATAGCAATATTCTTCTGAAGAGTTCAACCGGTAAGGAAGTTTTTGAGTTGGCCACGCGCTAAGAGTCACTTGAGGCCTTAATACATGTCTAAATCACGTCTCGTGCCACCAAAATATGATGTTTGATTTTACATAAACTTGAAGCATTGTTCTAATCATAGCCCCTTTTTGGGGTGTTAAATATCTCCCGCTTGGGGTCATTCATACCCAAGAATGAAAACTAAGTTGAAGTGTTTTGGAAAGAGCTGTATTTCTACACTAAATTTATAAGAGCTGAATACTAACATGATAACTAAATTTGTAACTGAAACATGGACTGAACCAAACTCATGAATACATTTTATGACATAAGAATAACTGGGTGATATGAGACCGAAAAATTATTTAATTAAGGAGAAACTATTACATCAAGATGGAATTGAGTTCGAAGAGAAATGATAGGGATACTTGGTCATCATATCTACCTCTATTTCTCAAGTAGCTCCCTTAACTGACTGATTTGCCCAAAGAACCTTTAAGAGAGACTATGTTTCACACCCACTCTCTCTAAGGTCACAACTGATGTGAAATCACCAATGTATTTCTTTAACATAAAAAATTGGATCCGTTGATGTTAAATTTATGGGATATTCTAACTCATAGACTATACTTCTAAAATGACTCACAATCTTTATAAGGACCAACATAGTAGGGACTAAGTTGTCCACTCTTACCAAATCTCTTCACCCTTTCATGGATGAAACTTTCAAGTATAAAAAATCACCAGTAACGAACTCAAGTTCCCTTATCAGTACATCTACATAGCATTTCTAACGACTCTGAGCTATTTTCAGCCTTTATCGAATCAGATGAACTTTCTCCATAGCCTCATGAATTGAATCTTGCCCTATTGATGTAGCTTCACCAACTCTAAGCTAACCAACTGGATATCTACACCTCGTACCATAAAGTGCTTTAAATAGGGCCATTTGAATACTGAAGCAGTAGCTATTATTATAAACAAACTCAAAGGAAAATTATTATCCCAACTACCCTTGAAATCAATCAAACAAACTCTTAACATGTCCTCTAAGGTTTGAATGGCCCTCTCTACCGGACCATCTGCTTGTGAATGAAAGGTCATACTAAGATAAACTTGAGCACCAAGATACTTCTAAAATATTTTCCAAAATTAAGAGGTAAACTAATCACCTCTATCTGAAATGTAGTCTTTAGGACTCTATGCAATTTCATAAACTTCCTAAGGTAGATTCTAGCATAATCCTCAGATAAATCTGAAGTATTAACTAGCAAGAAATAGGTCGACTTAATCATTTGGTCCATTATACCCCAAAAGAATAATGATTTCAACAAGTATGAGGAAACCTAGTAATGATGTCCATATCACCACCTCCCACTTCTAAGTAGGAATACTGATATCTTGAAGTGTATCGCTAGGTCTTTGGTGCTCAACCTTAACATGCTGTCAATTTGGACACTTATCCATAAATTTTGCGATACCTTTTTTCATACCATTCCACGAATAGACTTCTTGTAAATCATGATACATCTTAGTGGCTCTTGGGAGAATAGAATATTTATAACTATATACTTTTGCTAGCATCCAATGATCAAGTCATCTGCATACGAAACACATAGTTTTCCCTGACAATGAAGAATACCATCTCCCTCTTAGGAGAAACCTTAACCATCTAACTCTGGACCATTTCTTTCAACCTATGCGTAATAGGATCACTACCTTTCTTTTCTTTCACCTTTGCTATCAAAGAGGATTCTAAACCATTTTGAATCAAGATATTTCCCTCAGCTAAATCGTCCAATCAAACTCCCAACCTAGCAAGCTGGTGAACCTCATGAACTAATTCTTTCTTCATATCTTCTATATGAGAAACACTTCTCATAGACAACCTACTAAGAACGTCAACCGCCATATTGCCTTTTCCCGAATGGTACAAGACATTCATATCATAATCTTTCAAAAACTCTATCTTCTTTGACAAAGACTTAGATCATTCTGACTGAAAACATAATGAAGGCTTTTGTGATTAGTGAACACATTAGCATGAACCCCATAAAGGTAATACCTCCAAAATTCTAAGGCAAAAACAACTGCTGCCAACTCAAGATCATGAGTTAAATATTTTTTCTCATAAGCCTTGAGCTGTCTAGAGTCATATGTTATAACCTTTCCATTCTACATCAACATACAACCAAGTTCAACTATGGAAGCATCAAAGTAAACTACAAAACCATCTGAATCCACTGGTAAAGTCAAAACTAGATCGGTAGTGAGTTGAGTCCTCAACTCCTATAAATACTTCTTACACAAATCAAACCACAAAAGTTTGACTTTTTTTTGAGTCAGTGGGGACCTGAGAGAAGCCATGGAGGAAATCCTTCAACAAACCATCTATAGTAACCATCTAAATGTAAGAAACTTTTGATATCTGATGGATATATGGACCTAAACCAGTCCGTAACTGCTTTGGTCTTTTGAGGATCGACCTGAATGCCTTTACCGAAAATGATAAGACCATAGAATGTCACTAATTTTAATCAAAATTTTCATTTTCTAAACTTATCAAATAGCTAGCGATCATTAAGAGTTTGCAAGACAATTCTCAAATGGTCTACATGTTTATGTTCACTCTGAGAATAAATGAGGATGTCATCTATGAAGACCATAATGAACATGTCCAAGTACTACTGGAACACCTTATTCATAAAGTCCATAAAAGTTACAGAGCATTCATTATTACAAAATACCTGATAATAAATTTGAAGTGACCATACAGAGTTTTGAAGGTTGTCATCAGAATGCCATGCTCTTTAACTCTGAGTTGATGATAGCCGTATCCGAACTTAGAGAAAGAATTGGCATCCTAAAGTTGGTCAAACAATTCATTAATCTTGGGAATAGGATACTTTGTTTTGAATATGGCTTTATTCAACTAGCAATATTTAATACATATTCTGAGTGAACCATCTTTCTTGTGCACAAAAATAATTGGACACCACATGGAAAGATATTGGACCTAATGAAACCCCTTTCTAGGAGATTCTTTCAACTATAACCTTAACTCCTTAAGCTCATCTTGATCCATTTTGTTGGGTGGGACTAAAATAGTTTAGGAATCTAAAAGAGATCTATTCTAAAGTCAATTTTATGCTTGGGAGGTACTCCGGGAAGATCTTAAGGAAATACTTCTAGAAATTCATTACCACAAGAACTGGCTCAAGAGTTGAATTTTGGACTTTGAATTCTTAACCCAAAAAATAATAGATTCACCTTTTGGAAATAATTTTTCTTACCTTAAGGTATGAGACAAATCGACCTATAGGCACTAATATACTACCTTTTTAATCTATGACTAGCTTATTTAGAAATTAAAATTGGACAACTCTATTTCTGCAATCAGTTGAGGCATAAAAAGAGTGGAGCCAATCCATGACAAGAATAACATCAAAATCTATCATGTCTAACTCTACAAGATTGATTAAAGTGAACTTTGGGGAAAATATGACTGGGCAATTTCTATATACCTGTATAGCTATGACTAAATTACCGAATTGGGTAGAGACTGAGAAGGGTTCTGAGAAGATTTTGGTACTGAAACTAAAGTCTACTTCTATATAGGGAGTCACAAAAGAATGTGTGGCTTTGGGATATAACAATAAATAGACATGAATATGAAAGACTTGTAACATAGCAATGACCACATTATGAGAACTTTACTGATCCTGTTGAGTCTGAAGGGAATAAAACTTATTTTGCTGTTGTCTGCTAGCTACACTATGTAAGGTACCCTGCTAAGTCAAGCAGCATGATGGAACAACTAAAGAGTTATCCTACCTTTATTGATGAGTATCCCTACTTCTCTCTGAAGCCACTAAGTATTCTCTTATGTTATGGCCTATCTTGTCATACCCAAAACAAACATCACTATCACCCATACACTAACCCTTGTGGTTCTCACCATATTTCTTACAAATTAGGTTAGTACAAATACTATTCACACTACCCTAGGACTTCAAGCCTGGCGCTCTATTTAAATTATCCTTTTTGAACTTGGGCATTAAAACACTAGAAGAAAATGGGGATGGAGTTAAAGATTTTTGGCGAAACTTAGAACAATTACAATTATCTAAGCTCTGTTGAGAGAAATTAAAGTTACTTATTTGGGCCCTCTTACTATCCCTTTCCTTCTAATTGATTTTATCTTATTTAATCTATTGAGCATGGACCATTAATCTGGAGATGTCCATTTCCTTAACCTACATAGCCGTTCTACATTCTTTGACCACATCCTTAGAAATACCTAAAACAAACATTCTTATTTGGGCTCTAGAGTCAATAACCATAGGCGAAGCATATTTAGCCAATAGAGTAAAGTTAAAAGAATACACCTTCACACTTATTTTACCCTATGTTTATTTATGAATTCATATACCTTGGCTTTCCTTAACTTAAATAGAAAGAAATTGTCCAAAAATACAACTACAAACTCATCCTATTCTACCAGTCCTGCATCTACACTTTTATCATCCTTCTATTGATTGTACAAGGTATGAACTACTACTTGAAACTGATATGCAGCTAAGTCAGTAGTTACAGTTGTAGTGACACCCATGATCTCAATAACTATCTGAATACTATCCAAGAAATCCTATGGATCCTCTTTAGACGTGGACCCAATGAATATTGAAGGATTTATCCAAGTGCAGTCTCAGACTCAGGATGTTGTCGCATTCACTATTGCATTAGTTGCTGCAATAGTTTATTGGTTATTCTAGGTGTTCATGGACTAGGCTAAAGCTTTAAAACCATCCCTAAATTTGGCATGAGAGACTTGTTCACTCAAAGGGTTTGTTGGAGTTGGTGGTGGTGCTCAGTGATTCCCATTACCGTTGTCATTCCCATTTCTCCTTCTGTTAGTTCTCTTTTAAGGAATATAGTATCAATATGTAGAGAATGAGTTAGAGGAACTTTTTATTAGAGATTAAACTCTATCGCATGATATGTACATGAAAGAAGTGAAACTTTTACTAAAATATTTCATAGCTTCTTACTTATAAGTATGGTTCACTTCACACCCATGAATAAGATTCTACTTAGCGAGACTTTTAAACATCTTAAGACACTTTAAACCTGATTTTCTAATACTAAGTTTTTTATGTACCGAGGATACCCCCTAATCATAGCATGATGCTTAGAGTCACAAGTGATGCCAAGCTAACCTATGTCCTAGCACGTTACTAAGAATATTGTATAAAATTGATGAACGCTGTGTGGAAGATAAATTGAATGATATATGAAAAAAAATCAAATATTAGTGTTAAAACAAAAATGGAAATCACCAAACATCACATAGAACTAAATCTCTACTATCGGTCCAAAAGCCTCTATTAAGATGAGTTACCAGGACAATCCCCAAGATAAATCTAACTGTCTGAAATTGAAATAAAATAAACTAAAATACTAATACTAGTCCTCAAATGATAAGGACTCACCAAAGTACTACTGCTGAGGTAGTAAGAGATAATATTAAGCGTAATCCAGATACTGAACGTCAAAACTTATATTGTGAGATAATATAGTGCAAAAGAAAGTATGCAATCAATACTTTGAATGAACTGAGTATGTGAGATAGAAAATAAATAATATAGGCTGAACACGATGCATGTAACATGGTAATTGATGCATGACCAAGTAATAAACATGTACCGTAGGATAAACTAAATATTAGAATACAAGGTCATGCAAGTATTTGAATCTGAACTGTGGACTGTGGGAGATACTAATAACCAATATAACCCAATTAGATCTAAATGGGGTCCAACCTATAACCCTAGTTTGAAGGCTGTCACTAACTAATGTGGATCCACTAAACTGATATCCTAAAGTACTAAAGTATCAAGCTTGGTCTGATGGTTGACCACTTAGAACCTATAGTGGCACCGTAGTTTTGACACTTAAGGAATTCTACTAAAGGTCTTAGCCTAATTGATGGGTGAGGCTTCATCTTTGCATCATTTCAATGCTGAGTACTGTTCCCAACTGAATGACACTGGTAACTGAAAAGTTATATAATGGTAATAATATAAAGATTGAAAATATTGGATTCTTCAAAAATATTTAAAACATGTAATCTGGAGGATATAATACTCAAAAGTATATATATGAAATTCAAGGTCATCGGATGTTCATTATCCACCAAATCTGAAGAATGCAACTATTAAGCCAATTTCATCAAATGAGTGCATTTAAGGAATTTAATAACTCAAGTCCAACAATCATGGATTTCACAATATAATTAGGGTTTATGATTTGAACATGTAATGGTACTTAAATTCATGTTATAACATGGGTCTATAACTCAATGATATAAAGGAATTTAAATATGAAGGAATTCACAACATTCATAAACCCTAAGCTCCGAGGAAGGAATTAAATCAACTTTGGGACTCAATGGGTGAAAGGGAAATCATTGATGAAACCCCACATATTTGGAGATTAAAGCCTGGATAAGTGTCAATTATTTTCTAGGTAATGAGGGCTTAGTGAAATATTGATCCTTAATATTTCAACCTTAAAATAGCTTAAATGATGTAGTTTCAATGTTAAAAGAGTGGGAAAAACTGATATGTGCTTTTAAATTCATAACTTATAAGTTGTTGGAAAGGATGTATAAGACCTTCCTATAATTGTAGGACCCACCTATGTTCGTGGGTGGTGATCTCAGTTGGGATCTGGAAATAATCTCTCTAAAACCCACCAGATGAGCCTTGGTACAATTGTGGGACTCAGCTACAATCGTACCTTGGTTTGTAGGTTGTATGTTCTAATCAGATCAACATTAGAAGCTAAGATCACTTCTAAGATCATGGTTCCTAACCATGGTCACTGATCTATATCATGGTTGGAAGTTATACTTGTCAACTTTCAGATGTTTGGGGATTTTTTTATCATATGGGAGCATTGTAAGGTCGTACAATCTCCCCATGATCGTACCTACGCTCGTAGGTTCTCACTGTTGGATATGGCTATAACCTTTTACTCTTATATAGGATTATGAAAAAACTTGATGCTTAGGAAATATGACTCAAAGACCTTTCATTTGGTAGGTATTTATCTAAAAAATTCTTAAGAATCTAGGAGTTATGCTTGTTTGAATTTGACCATAACTAGATTCTTCTCAAGAAATTATTAAATAAGGAAGGTTTTGACTTGACCATGCGCTAGGAGTTACTTGTGTCCTTAATACATATCTAAATAACTTATCATACAATCAAAATATAATGTTTGATTTTACATGTACTTAAAGTATGGTTCTAGTCCTAGCCTAGATATTTGGGGTGTTACACGTAGACTTGATTATTTTTGGTATATTAGACTTTGATGTGATTCTGGGTATGACCTGGTTATCTCAATATCACACTAGTTTAAAATGTAATGCTAAGAAAATAATGATATCTATATGGAGAATGGATAAACTAGAGTGAGAAGGAGTGTATAAGGCCAATCCGGTGAGAATTATATCATTTGTCCAGGCTAGAAAGTTAGTAGAAAAAGAGTATTAGCATTTTAGCCCATGTCCGGGGTATGAGTGAGGGATCCCTTTCTATATAGTCAATTTTAGTAGTTTTTTGCATTCCAGGATGTGATTTTTTAGACCTATCGAGAATACCTCCATATAGAAATATAGATTTTTGTATGGACTTAGAGCTGGGCACTTGCCCAATTTCAATTCTGCCTTATTAAATATCTCCAGCAGAGTTGAAGGAACTCAAAACTCAATTATTGTAACTATTTGACAAGGGTTTTATTTTCCAAGTACTTCACCTTGGGGGTTCACCAGTCCATTCTGTTAAGAAGAAGGATTGTAGTTTGAGAATGTACATTGAATATAGACAACTGAATAAGGTTACTATCATAAATAACATTTGTTGCCTCTCATTTGCTTGACCATTATAGGGTGATTTAGTGTTTTTAAAGATTAATTTATGGTTGGGTAATCATCAGTTGAAAATAAGATCGAAGGACATACCAAAGACAACTTTTAGAACTTTGTATGACCATTATGAGTTTCTGGTGATATCTTTAGGGATAATTAATGCACCTGCAACCTTTATGGGCTTGAATAAATGTCATTTTTAAATCATTCTTTGATTCTTTTGTAATCGTGTTTATTAATGATATTTTAGTCTACCCCAAGAGTAAAAAAGAGCATGCAAGTCACCTTTGCATAGTTTTGGAGATTCTAAGACAGAAGCGACTATTTTCTGAGTTTGCAAAGTATGAGTTCTGGTTGTATTCAATGGCCTTATTAGGGCATATGGTTTCTGAAAAAGGGGTAATAGTGGATATCTAGAATATTGAGGTAGTTAAAATTGGACTCAGCCTAGTTCAGTTGCCTAGGTAAGGAGTTTTGTGGGTCTTGCTAGTTATCACTATAGGTTTGTCAAGAACTTTGACTCCATTGCAATATGATTGACAAGGTTGACTTAGAAAGAAGTGCCATTTCTTTGGTTAGGTCAATGTAATGAGAGCTTCTAAAGCTCATGATGCTCTTAACTACAACGCCTATCATTTTGCTACCGGTTTAAGGTAAGGACTTTATAGTATTTTGTGATACTTAACTTTTTGACTTGGGTCCTGTGTTGATGCTGTATAGGAATGTCATTTCTTATGCTTTGAATAAGATAAAGCCTAATGAAAGAAACTACTTGACACATAGATTAGAGTTGGCAATAGTGGTGTTTGCATTAAAGAATTGAAGACACTATTTTTGTGGTGGAAAATGTGAAGACTTCAAAGACCACCCTAGACTGTACCACATTTTCAATTAAAGGATTTGAATAAAGGCAGTGAAGGAGGATGAAATTGTTGAAGGATTATGATATGACTATTTAGTACCATCGGGGTAAGGCTAATGTGGTGGTTGATTTATTAAGCTGAAAAGCTGTAAGTATAGGTAGTCTGTAGTTTTCAAGGGTGTCCAACCAACCTTTAGCTAGAGAGTTTCAAACTCTAGAATCTTCGAGCATGCAGTTTGGGTTCTTAGATAGGGGTGGCATATTGGCTGGTGTTGAGGTAAAGTCCACATTTATGGAGCAGATTAAGGATAAATAATTTAAAGACAATACGTTGAATGTACTTAGAAATAAAGTGGTATGTGGGAAAGTGGAAGACTTTATCCTTGACTCGATTGGGGTGTTATGGTTAAGGGAAGGCTATGTGCATCTCAATTTAATAAATTGATTTGTGGTGTACTTTCAGAGAACATATGGTTTGCGTTATTCCATTCTTCCTATATGACCAAGATGTACCATGATGTGAGGCAACTTTATTGGTGTCTTGGGATGAAGAGGGACATAGTGGATTATATGTGCAACATTAAAAACAACAACATACCTAGTATATTCCCACCAAGTGGGGTCTGCGGAGTATAAGTGTACATAGTCCATACCACTACCTTAGAAATGAGATAGAGAGGCTTTTTCCGATAGACCTCTGGCTCAAAATAAAATAGTGCTCAAAATAAAATATTCTATACAATAAAAAATTATCAGCAGGTGAAATATGAAGACCAAAGGCCTGCGGGGTTGCTTCAGAGGATGACTATATCTATGTGGAAATAGGAGCACATTGCCATGATTTTGTAGTGGGTCTTCCTAGGACTTTGGGAAATTATGATTCCATTTGTGATAGTGGACTGTTGACAAAATTAGCTTACTTATTGCTAGTTTGGGTAGACTACAACTCTCATAGTTAGGTAAAATCAACGTCAAGGAGATTTCCAGACTTCATGGGGTGCCCTAACCATTATTTCTGATAGAGATGCAAAGTACACTTCCAAATTTTGAGATTGGTTGCATCAGGAGTTTGTCACCAAGCTCACATTTCATATGACTTTTCATCCTCAAAGTGATGTACACCCAGAGAAGAAGATTTAGGTGCAAGAAGGCGTGTTGATGGCATAGGTGATTGATTTTGGTGGTCATTAGGGCACATTTCTTCCATTGTGAGAGTTTTCATAACAAAAACTATCACTCCAACATTTATATGGCACCATTCGAGGAACTTAATGGAAGAAAGTGAGGTTATCTATTGAGTGATTTAAGGCTGGAGATGTCAAACCTCTGAGAACTAACTTGGTAAAGTAGGTTCAAGAGAAAGTAATGTTTATTCAAACCAAGACGTGGCTAAAGGTAGGAAGAAGGAGTATCTGGACTATAAGATAAGAGAATAGATTTTAAGGTTGGTGATCAAGTTTACTCCAGATGTCTCCCATGAAGGGAGTTATGAGCTTCTGCAAGAGGGGTAAGCTCAACCCTCGGTATATCAGTCCCCTCGAGGTTATTAAAGAAGTGAGTCTAGTTGCGTACAGGTTGGCTCTACCACCGAGGTTGTTGGCAGTACATTTGGTATTTCATGTTTATATGCTCAAAAGGTACCATGGAGATGGAGACTAAATCTTCAAGTGAGACTCAAATCTTTAAGATAAAGACTTGGCTAACAAAGATGAACTAGTAGCAATTCTAGATCGAGAAATTTGGTAATTGATGACTAAGGAAATTTGTTTGATTAAGGTTCAATGGAAGAATCGGTTGATTCAGAAAGCCAGTTAGGAAACTGAGAAGGGTATGCAACACAAGTACCCTTAATTGTTTGAGGATACAAGTACTATCTTCTCTTCTCTTTTATCCTATTGTTTGTATTTCATTGTTCAAAGATGAACAATGGGTAAATTGGTATCGATTACAATGATCATTCCTATCACTATAAATAAACCTCTTATGGAAAATCTCTTAGTAAAATTCTTCCTAGTTTTGAAGTTATAAATTTTAGACTAGGCTATTTTCAAGCAAAATTAGAGCAGGGTATGGTTTAGGAAAATTTAGGAATGATTTGGTCAAGTTTGGTGGTGTTTGATTTTATTTATAGTTATTTAAGACGTTAAGAAACCCATAGGAAATTACAAAATTAAATTTGGGTGGGTAAAACTCCAATAGTTGATCTTAGTGTTGTAACGCCCTGAATCTGGTACCCGAAATGCTACAAGGTGCCCATGATCCCAAAGGACTGATATCTGTAACTAAGTACTGAATAATATACTAAAATTATGTGGAATACATAAAAACTGTAAGGCCATAAGGTTCAAAACTGAACTAATATTGAATATAAAACAATGTCTGAAATGGGGTATAACCATACCCAAAACTGAAATAAAACTGTATGAAACGTACTGTAGTCTGAAAGCCTCTAAACTATTTGAAAAATATGGAGTTGATGGGACATGTCCCCAACTAACTCCGAATGACTGAAATAATAAAGTAATAAAATAATCATGCTATTCTCGAATGATGAGGACTTACTGCTAGTCTGGATGTTGAACGTCTGATCTACTAAGGATGCTCAGGAGCTCGTGCTTCTAAACCTATGGTATAAAACACCATAGTGAAAATACGTTAGTACTTTGAATGTACAGGTATGGAAGTGAGGTAGGCTGAATGCAAAGGGTTCATATGCATGAACAATACTAACTGATTGAATAATATAAAACGTGAGAATACATACATGAATACGTAACTATAACTGAGATCGTAATAGGACTGAATACTGAGTTCTGACTACTGAGTCTACTGATAATAGGGATTTACTGATATCTAATTTTACTATTAATGGAATACAGATTAACTGTATTACTAGTAAGCTGAAAACTGAGTTTACTGATATGGATATCTGAATATTTGTTTCTAGTAGGTCTGATTATAAAGAACTAATCTGATTGACTGTATCTTACAGTCCTCAGTCTGAATACTAATAACATGAGTTTTGTATAACTAGTATACTAATACTGAGTGACTATATATGACAGTATAAGTTCTGATGGAACTAGTTGAGTTCCATACTGTACTGAGTGACTGTATCTAATAGTCCTAAAATCTGTAGAACTATCTGAGTTCTATTATTGAGATGAGACTGAAACAGAGACTGGGAGGTAATTATCTAACTGACATGCCCCAAAACTAAACTGGTGGGGTCCAACCTATAACCCCAGCTAGAAGGGTGTCAGTACCGTGCCTCTGGTAAAGATAAGTTATGAGTATACCTTCTCTGACAAGGAGCTCTTCCATCCACCCCTTCTAGTAGGAAACTCAAATGAGATGTATAAATCTATAAACGCGTAGGTTGTATCTCAACCAATGTTGGCTACGTAGTTTTGGAACAAAAGGATTTCTTCTAAGGATCACACCCTCCACTGAATGATAGGTGAGTCCCCATCCTTGGGTTCACTCGTCGTTGAATCCTACTCCCAACTGAATAGACACTGAACTGATTAAATGAACTGAACTGATACTAAAGGTATTGTTTAGTGAAGTTAAACTGAGTTCATTAAATTTTGTTGACTGATACAATACTATTAAAATCTGATAACTGACTGAGATTACTGAGTAAGACTGGACTGATACTGAATTACTGAGTTTTTTTGAGTCATGAGACTGACTAAATTCTACTGATCATGGCTTGACTGAGATTATCATAAAAACATAACATGGCTCTAGGCACACAGCTAAATTATTGGGTACAAGTACCTCCAGGACTCGATAGAATGAAACTGACAATGCTTGACACTTTTGATTACATGCCCAATATCAACAATTCATAATTTCATAGTTGGGGGTTTCATAAAGCACATGATCATCATAATGTTGTACATGGATAGTAATGCGTATAAACATGGCATCATTTCGTACTTCTAATCTTATGAACATCTCATCAAGCAATCACAATGCATAGGTATTGCATGGGAATCATCTTAATCAAGTAGGTATAGCATAACTAAAGAAGCATGACATGATCTTGACACATAGAAATTAAGTACTTGATCATCATTCATTTATTGGGGCATATTATCAAACACCTTGCATGCACACTTAGGGCATAGGTATGATCATCAATTTAATACAACATGATTCCACAATTTAACTCAATTGCATGAATTTCAACCCTATACTAACATAGTTTCATGAAAGCATGATAAGGATGCAATCTTGGCAGTCATACAATAATAACAACATGAACATAATCAATTCAAAACAAGAACATCATGACATATAGTTTAAAATAGGGTTCTTAAGCTTCATGGACTAAAAGAGTCCGTGAATCAACATTGTGCATACCTTAGTTCTTGATTCTATGAAGATTGACGGAGAGATTCATGATTTGGGGTCTTGGATTTTAATCCCCAATTGAAAACCCTAGCTTGTTCTTGAGAGAAACCCTTTATTTTGGATAAAATATGGTTGAATCACGTGTTATTGGGTTTATATATGATTAAGAAATTGGCCCTTTTAACCCTTGGACGCGTATTATATTTCTGAGAAAATTTCCCAATTTGGTAGGCTGGCGCGATGCGGTGCTATCGCACCGTGTCACTAGAAAATGCCAACTGAAAACTGGGCTAACGGCGCGACGTGGTGAAATCGCGTTGAGACATTAAAAAAAAGATGATTTTGAATTTGAGCCCTGGTGTGATGCGCCATAATCGCGGAGGCTCACTGGATTTTGATGATTGCCATTTTGACCTGCTCCGCGATGCGCTAATGGCTCAGGTGGGACACTGTCTTACTAAAATGGCTCTAACTCTTAACCCGAGTGTCAAATTTGGGCGAATTTGGTATCGATGGAAAGATTATTGCATTTCCCACATGACTAAAAGTTAAAATCTTGAAAATACCACATGTATAAAAGTGGATTCATCTTTGAAACAATTCTTTGATATTTTTGGGATGAATTTAATCTAGGTAAAGTACAGGGTATTACAAGTATAAACGACATTGTTTGGAATATCCCTGGTTTAAGGTGTGTTGAAAAAATTTGGATTATGGGTAAAACTGGACAGTCTGTCTCATAAATACCATTATAGCAGAATGCACGCCTCTATAGCAAGGTGTCGGTATAGCTAAGAAACTCCTGATTTAGCGCCCGTTAGACCTAGTCAATGCCCGCTATAGAGACACCTGCTGTAGTTATGGTGAGATTCATAGTTTTAATTAAATTTCCCCCCAAAATAGTTTATTTATATAAAACTCATTTTGGGGAAAAGGAGGGGCAATTTTGGGTGATTCCCACTAGATTTTCATTATTTGGAATTGATAAGGTATGGACTTATTTTTCATCAACTTGTAATTGACAACTAAGCCTTATAATTGCTAATTTACAGAGTTTGAGGAAGAGCTTTAATGATGAATTTGGTTATTTCTTGGTACAAGGGAGGAATTTATGTAATAAATTAATGGGTTTCATTTATGAACGATTAATTTACCGTTGTATTTCATTAATTCACTAATTTTTTCATAGAATTGGTAGTGTTAGATGAATTATGGTAGAAAATCCCTAAACTAGGGTATGAATGATCATGAACTTGACCTTAGGGGTCAAGTGTATAATAATTCCCAACATGATAGGCCATTTCATTAATTATCTATTTATATGCATGTTTTAGACCAAGAGTAAGCGAAAATTGCATGGATTGGCAAACCTTCGGCTTAACGGAGTTGTGCAAGCTCGGTTCGAAGTAAGTTATCGTATCGAAGATTAATCCAATTTGTACCATATATGCATGTTAAATACTTTGTGGCTTGTTAGTGCATGTTGTTTGGTGAGGTCAATGCAAATGGTTTTATGTTGTTGTATAATTTTTGACCTACATAATTATTCATTATGGGATGTTTCGGTATTTGGAATGTTCCCATGGGTTATTGAAGTGTCACGACCTAATTTCATGAGTCACGATGCCTCTACTTAACCCACCTGTAGGTAAGTTAAACCGTAGCCCAGAATGTTAAGTAATGGGCTAGATTGTAGAAGGTATAAAGAATATTGAAATAAGGCATATAATTAAGTTCTAGACAAGAAACGTAAATATGATAACATAAATAAGAGACAAAAAGTGAAGGATTGTCCCACGACCTAGTAAGGTTGGTACAAGAGCCTCTAAGGAAAAAATATGAGTACTAGTAGTATCAATATATTTGTAGTATCGAATGGAGAAAGTATCCAAAAATAATAATAGGAGAGAGAATCAGCTCCAGCTTTAAAAGAAAACCCTACCTCCGAACCTGACAAGCACTAGAATAGACGTCAGTGGCGACAACTAGTACTCAGATGTACATTAGAAAAAGATGTAAAAGTGTAGTATGAGTATCAAAACAATGGGTACGCAGTAGAAACCATCGAACGACTAAGCTAAATCATAATAAAAGCATAATAAGATGTGAGAATTGAAACTAAAGTAGGATAAAAGGCCAACCTGGAATAATGCTCCGAATGACTGAGAATAAATAACAGAGCAAATAATATAAAAAATAATGCAACTAACTTTAGCCTAATTAGGCCCCCATATACCCAGAAGGTGAAAACAATAGGAAAGTAATCCAACCAACAGTGATAATCATAACATAACCAAACATCGAAACCATTTCCGTGAATACTCTTATACCATAAGCACAAGACTCAAACCGGTACATAATAAGTAACCCATTAGTGTTGGACTTGAATCGAAAGTAGTATCATAGATGCCGGACTCAAACTAGGAACAATATCATAAATGACAAACTCAAACAGGAAAAATAGTTCCATAACTGAATAAACATTGTTGGACTCAAATCGATCATTAAAGCATATCTATGGTACAAGTCTTATCAAGAGTCGAAAAGTTCCTAAATCATCCTAAGGATCAAGAACATATGTATAGGATGATGAAAGAGGTCCCCTAGGTCTACAGGGAGTTAATTATAATATTGACATAAAGAGGGCTGACGGGGACCTCTTCTAACCTCGAATGTCCACTAAGGCCATTTTCTATCCAAAATTAGACTAAGGTCTCAAATTCAAACTACTAGGTTTCAATTAATCCTAACCAATTTCTAATGTCACAATTCGATCAAAGGAATAGATGAATAGGCTAAATTCATCTAAATACGACTCATTAACTGGCTAGATCTTCAAAATTCCACTAAATATGCACCCAAGTCATATTTTCCAACTCAGATCTAGAATAATATCATAATAATACCATAATAAAGATCAATGTATAAGAAAACTAAGCCTAGCCTACCTGGACACTAACAATGCTCGAGAGAGTCTACTAAATTAGTGATTTTTCCTTTCAAGAAGCCTCCGCATGAAGCTCTGCTATCAAAAAAGGACCTATATATTAATATTAGAATAATGGTATCCATATTTCATAAATTCTTTGGGTCAAAAGTCCCATGTGGGCCCCGCTTGAAAATTATAATTTTGAAATTGTCAAATCATCCCTTTTGACTTAAGAATCATTAACCCTCAAGAATGAGTAATTTTTGAGCTCAAACGAAGCTAATATCAACCCACCAAGGAACTATGGATTTAAGGATAAATCAGAGAATTGATCAAGGAATTAGACGAAAACTTTAAAAACTTAAGATGAGGAAACGACCCCAACACACTCGCCAACTTACCTTGAAACTCCAATGATCACCTCCTCTTTATCTCTCTAAATCTCTAGGGATTTATGGAACTTGAGACATAGAAATAATGGGGGAAAAATGGGTGAATGGTGAAATAAATGCCTAGTGGTTATTTGACCGCTTAAGCGGCACATTGCCACTTAAGCAACCTATGCCCCAGGCTGACCTCCACTAAAGCGATTAGGTGAGGACCCGACTTTGCTTCCAAAGAGGTTACTTGGATGCTTAAGAGACTGCTTATTAATCTTTCAAAGTTCCGCTTAAGCGGCAACACCAGTTGAGTCTATGTACCTGCTAAAACTTGGTTTTTGCCAAATTTCCAACACGCCCTCGGGATTCGTTCGGAATTTCATGAACAGAAACAAACTATGCTACCTTATTAACATTTTGGAACTAAAATTTCCATTGATATTTCCATATGGAGTCATTTCGATGAAATGGGTCCCACATTCAATGATCATTCTAACCAAAATTCACCTAATGGACCAAAATAAGTCTGGAAGCCTTGATGCCTAAACCAAAGGGCCCCTTAGCCTAAAATTGACATTTCAGAGCTAATGGTATTGTCAAAATTAGAATAATAGGTCGTTAACATAAATTTTATGCCTAATAGCCAACCCTTAATAGCAAAAACTTCAAATAGGAAATAAGCTCTAAGAATAAAACAAACTTCTTGGTAACCAAACTATCAGCTCCAACAAGTTATAAATGACTTGGGGCAGCTATGTGAAAGCTCTAAATGGAAAAAAAGTATTGAAATGCAGAGAATGACTTGGAGGGTTATTACAATATCCATTTTTAAATAGACTTTTATTTGCAAAAGTAAATCAAGGTGTACTTGATGGCTTGAATAAGTAGGGATACTAGGCCCACATCTTGCTATTCATCTCCCAGGTACCCTTCTCTACTAGTGTTGGCACTGAACCTTAACTATTGGAATCTCCCAAGAGCACAATCATCTGGCATCCCTGGATAATTTGGGAATTGGCTCTTCCACGAAGGTCAACCTCTTATCCAACTGAATCAAGTCCTACCGAAGCACATGTGACTCATCAGCAATATATCACCGCAACATAGAAGTATGAAAAATTAGATGAACAATAGAAAAATCTGGGTGCAAGGCTAATTCATAATCCCCCCCACCTGTGTGAAGTATATCATAAGGCTCAATATACCTGGGGCTGACCTTGTCCTTCATGCCAATCCTCATCACACCCTTCATGGGAGATACTCAAAGAAACATTCGGTCTCCAACTCTAAATTTCAAGGCCCGAAGTCTATGATCTGCATAAACCTTCTACCTACACATAGCTGTCATCAGCCTATCCTGGATCACCCAGACTCTATCTACCGACTCCCTAAGCAAGTTAGTAACATAGGTCCTAACCTTATAGGTATCGTACCACCCAATCAAAGATAGATAATGCTTACCATATAATACATCAAATAATGCTATTTCAATGCTTAAATGGTAGTTATTATTATAATCAAACTCCACCAATGCTAAGTGTTGCTCCCATTGACCCTCAAATTCTATAAATAAGCTCAGAGTATATACTCGAGAACCTAAATAGTCTGCTACAACTATTCATCAGTCAGAGGGTGAAAATCAGTGCTAAGGTCCTACTGAGTACCCAACTCTTCTTGAAAAGTTGTCCAAAAGGTAGAAGTGAATACCAATCCTCTGTCTGAAATAATAGATATGGGTACTCCATGCAAGCAAACTATCTCATAAATGTAGATACATGTGAACCATTCAGCATTGAAAGACATCTGAATAGGAAGAAAATACGCAAATTTTATCAACCAATCTGCAATGACCCAAATACCATCAGAACTTTGAGAGGTGTGAGGCAAACCACTAACAAAGTCCATAATGATCCACTCCTACTTCTACTTAGGAATTTGTAATCTCTAAATCAAGCCACCAGGGCTCTGATGCTCGGCCTTTACCTACTGACAAATAGGAAATGAGCTACAATGTTTACCATATCTCTTTTCATTCTACTCTACCTATAGTATTGCCTTAAATCTCTATACATCATAACTGCCCTAGGGTGAATGGAATATCTAGACCCTTGAGCCTCTTGCAATATTAACTGAATCAAGTATCCAACCCTTGGAACACAAATGCAACCATTATATGTCAATACACCCTCAGAATCCAAGGTATCCCTCCCAGACTTATCCCTCAGCTCATGATCATGGATGACTTATCCCTCAGCTCATGATCATGGATGCCACAAAGTATACTATCCTAAAATTGACAACTATGAATTCGCTCAATAAGGAAGACCTAGCCTCAACACTAGCATGGATCTTCTTGGAGTCTAAAATTTCAAGTAGAACCATTAAGTTGGCTAAGAACTGGATGTCCCATGCCAACAACCACTCAGAAGATGAAATAAAAGCCAAGCTACCCATACTCATTGCATTTCGACTTAAGGCATCTGCTACTATATTTGCCTTGCATAGAAAGTATAAAATAGAGATGTCATAATCCTTTAAAAACTCCATCTCTTTGCGGTGTCTAGAATTATGCTCTGTCTGAGTCATAAGGTGCTAAAGACTATTGTGATCAGTGTAGATCTCGCGATGAATTCCATACAAGTAATACCTCCAAATCTTAAGCACAAAAATTAACACTACCAAATTCAAATCATTAGTGGGGTAGTTGCATTCATGATACGTTTATAAGTGTAGATCTCACAATAAATGTTATCTAAGTTATGCCTCCAAATCTTAAGCAAAAAAACTATCACCACTAACTCTAAATCATGAGTGTGGTAGTTGCATTCATTCATCTTCAAATACCTCAATGCATAAGAATAACTTGGCCTTACTGCATAGAACACAATCCAAACCAAAACTAAAAGCATCAAAATATACGGTAAACCTCTCACCCTCAACAAGAGTAGTCAATATAGAAACTGAGGTAAGAAAGTCCTTGAGATTCCAAAAGCTTGACTTGCACTTTTTAGACTACTAAAAAGGAACCTCTTTCCTAGTTAATCTAGTCACTGGACATGTAGTAACCTTCCAATCCAATAATGCTACAAACCTCAGTTAGAGATGTATGTCTGGCCCAATCATTAATAACATCAATCTTTGTTGGGTCCACCATAATCCTATCCTTAAACACCACAAGTCTTAGGAAGATAATAGACTTTAGCCAGAACTCATACTTTGAGAATTTGGCAGAAAGCCCATGAAGTCAGGAATATAATCCTCAAATAATGATCATGCTCCTTCCATCTCTTCAAATACACAAGATTGTCATCAATAAACATAATCATGTATGAATCTATGTAAGGTATAAACACGTAGTTCATCAAATCCATGAACATAGCTGGGATATTGGTCAACCCAGAAGAACTAGGAACTAATAATGTCTATAACGAGTCCTAAAGGCTATCTTATGGATGCCCTCAACCTGAATGCTCAAGTTATTGCACCCAGACCTCAAGTCAATCTTACAGAACACTACTTTTTCCTAAAGCTAGTTAAACAAATCATCAATATTAGAAATAAGATACCTATTATTCACTGGAACCTTATTCATTTGCAGTCGATACATATATACATAGAACTATTTTTTTCTTTACAAACAAGATAAGAGAACCCTAATGTGATACACTTGACCTAATGAAATCCTTATTGAGAAGACCCTGAAGTTGAGAATTTAGCTCCTTAAGCTTGACATGATCCATGCAATAAGGTTCCATAGAAATAGGTCGAGTTCCCAGCTCAAGTCAATAACAAACTCAATATCATGCTTAGAAGAAAGGGCAGGTAGATCGGTAGAAAAGTCATCAGGAAAATCACAGACTATGGGAAAAAATTGAGTGAAAGACTCTTTGCACTAACATCATAGATATAAATAAGATAAGACTCACAAGCCCTCGATGTAGGTCTCTTATCCTGAATATACAAAATAATCCCTATCAATGCTCAACTAATGGATCCCTGCCACACAACTGGGGGTATGCTATGTAGGACTAAGACAACTTGGCAAAATAATAAAAGACCATATGATTGGGGGATAAGTAGTCCATGCCCAGAATCACATCAAAGTCAATCATATCTAACATAATAAGATCAGCTTGAGTGTCAAACTTTAGAATGATTACAACACATGATCTATAAACCTAATCCACTATAAAAAATCACCTACAAGAGTAGATACATAAAATGACATAGATAATTACTAGCAAGATAACTCTAACTGTGCATAATAAGCATATACATATAAATAAGTGGAATGAAGATCAAATACACTAATAGATGGTTAATGGTACTCCGAAATCATACCTATAAAAATACCATCTAAAGACTCTTCCACCAATCTACCAGGTATAGTATCCAAATAATCTCATGTGCCACCTGGCTGAGAGCTTGATTGATCACATTTCCTACTTGGATGAGAACCCATTTGAGAACACTAGGGAGTACCTCAAAGACCCTACACACCACCTTTGGATAGTGATGACACTGTACAAATTGGTAGAACACTTTTCACTACAGGTACAATTGTCCTAAGCTAATGACACTTTCTAGAATAATCCCCGAAGGCCCTATAATCATAATAAGTCCCTAAGGATGCACTCTGACCAAAAGATTTGGCTAACCTAAAATAGCCACCTTGGATAAAAACCCCATATGTTTACCTCTAGAAGGCTAACTGCTTCTTTGACAAGGATAATCACTAAAACTGGACTAACCCCTATCAATAATATAAAGTACGACATGAATGGGCCTACTAGACTGACCTGATACTGATAAGACTATCATGGAGGGTACCTACCTTGAGAACCTCTGGCTATGAAATGTAATCCATTTGGTTCCCATTAAACTACCCTAGTAATGCATTCTCTTATCACTGCCCCCTTAGACCTCGTGATGTATCTCTTCCATGGTCGAACCATAATAAAAAACCTTAAAGAAAAACCTGCCAACTATAACCAAACTCTGAGTAGCCAAATAAATAAAAAGTCATAGTTATCTTATAAAATACCAAATCTGCTAATGCTCCATTGGTAAGATAGCAGTAACATATCTGGCTAACTTCTTAAAACTAATTTTGATTGTATGTGATTGGAGAAATAATCTTCAGCCATCTTTGTTATTTTGGAATCCACTCTAGCCTAAAAAGCCTACCCATGCATAATTTCAATCCCTAGTTACCCACTTTGAGCCTTTGGACCTTTCATTGGTAAACTTATTACAAGCCATGTTCCATTCTTTTTATCCCTCTTCTGAACTGTACTCTCCTTGAACTTGAAAATGCAATATGAGGCTTAAACTCTAAGGTTGAGGCAATAAAGGTTGATGAAAGAAGTTTGAGGCCACAAAGTTATTAGCGAAATATCTTATGAGCCTAAACCATGAAAATAAATAGTTAGAAAAGGAATGAGTCCATAAAAGAAATAAATTACACAAAAGTTGCATGAAAATGGAGTAAAATAAAAATGGTGAACAAAGGAAGCAAAATATAGGCATACAAAAAGAAAGAAAATAAAGAAGAGTGACCCTTAGTAGAAAAAAGAGTATTAAAAAGTTAGGTGTAGATGTTCCAGAAAGGGTGTAGCCGTGTTGCTCCTAATAGATATCCTACCCTAACTCGAACCTAGATTACAACTTAGAAAGTCCTTTGAGATCTCTGACCATTTAGTTTCTTTGTAGTGGCGATTAAAAATAGGGGTAAGCCTATGGTATGACACTTTTTGCATTGAGATTCCTTTTGTAAGGGAGAGAGTTCTTGCACTTAAAAGTCCTTATTACATATTTAGTGGTTTGGTGTGTGAAAATTCTCTTTCTTATAAGGATGGTATGTGAACAAGTTGAGGTGGGTGATTTTTGTCACCTTCCGACCAATGAGGTAAATAGAGTATAGGTTAATTATGGTCAAAAGGGAGTCACCTCTATTGTATTGGTCGTTGTTGCTTGGTTGCTCTTTAAAGTATTATGCACCCTTGAGTATTGTATTTTATAATGAGGGGTGTAGCGAAATTAGCCTAGCATATTACGATGAGCTACTTGTGGTTGCTACTCAAGTTGAAGTCGGTATAGCCTTTAAGGCATAGAAATTTGGGCTTATAAAATTATTGTCTCATAGTGAAAGGTAGTGTTTCTTGAGGACAAGCAAATGATTTAAGTTGGGACAATTAATCACCACTCATTCTCACTCAACAATCATGTACATTACCTTGTTTTGAATGAATAAATGAGACATACTTGCGAGTGAATGCACTAATATCCATTCTTTGCATGCATAGAGTTGATTGGGTTAAAAGATGTGGATTGAAGCTTATAATAACAAAAAGGGAGCAGGAAAAGTGCAGCTGAAGACTCAGAGCAGCGTCGGGTACTACGGTCATGGTCTGAGACCACGATTACTGTCAGCTAAGTAGAGAACTTATCTAGCCTCAGGTGACGTGATTGCGGTCGGAGTAACATGATCGCAGTTTGCCAAAACAATGCAACCACTCAGTTATAGCGGCGACTGCGGTTGCACGATTGTAATCAAAGCTCTGCGGCTGCAATATAACGGGATAAATGTGTAAAGGGCACTGTGGTAAATTCGACAGCTGAATCAAGATTTAATGTGAGGAACCCTAGAATTGGAGAGAGAAATTTTTGATTATTCTTAGTTATTTGTAATTATTGTTCCAAGGGGAAATTAGTGAAATTGAAGTGTGGAATTGAAGATTATTTTACCCTCTCTTATTATGAATTCCAAGGATGCACCACTTGGTAAAACTCTTTTCTCCTATCTAATGAGTAGATAACTTCTTTAGGCTTGGGATTATGTTGAACTAAAGTGTAATTTGTGTGTGGGTATTGTCGGGTTCGCATGGATTTTAGTTGTTGAGAATGGATTCCATCATTGCTTGAGCTTATGGGTTGGAATTTGATGAGTGAAAACCCCAAATCTCAAAATGGGTTTGATGGGTGAAAACCCCAAACTCTAAAAACCCCTTATCATCATCAAAAGAGGGATGAAGGTGAACATTAGGTAACCCATAACATCCCCGAAAAAGGGTTATAGGGGGATAAGGCAATGACAGATAATTAAGTATATGGTTTGCTACCTTTTACAATCTTAGAAATAAGTGTATTGGGAGTGTAAATCATGTCAAGATCATCATACTAGATATAGGGATGCTTGATTAAGGTTTTGGCTTATTATAAAAAAATGTACACTTGTTAGGTACTTGAAAGAGCCAACGGGTGAAATTATTGTGGTTTTGTTAAAATATTAACCCCAGTGATCTTCGAAATGACCTATCCTTTCGTTAAAAACTAAATTTCATATCGAATCAACATCAACCCATATGCATTACGTTTAGGTAGACATAATCCAATGATTTCCCTAAACATTGTTGCTTAAAACAAAAGTGTCATTTCTTGATCATTTGCTAAAGATTGTACGAAAATTTTCCAACCAAATCCCCCCATTTTATTTTACATGTCATTTTTGTTAACATTCCGGGTAATCTTATAGTAGTTTGAGCACCTATAGGGTTTGAATTCACTCCTTGAGATTCGACCTCAATTAATATTTAGGTTATTTGACAACGACTGCCTCACCCATCAAGTATGGAGTGAGTCGAGCGTTATCAACTGGTGCCCCAAAAAACCTAAATGGTGTCAATCTCAAAAATCTTCTCAACATCTTCCACTTCTTAATATACATAGTCGGTAGGGCAACTATCGGCTGAGAAACTATGGGTGCTACAGGGATCTAAACTCTGAGGGTCGTAGCTATAGGTCATGCCCCTGCATCTGTACCACTTTGATCCCCAGACTAATATCAGATAGTTCACCGCTATCTAATGTCCTCAACTGAACTAAAGCACCTTTGAGAAATGATGAAGAAATAAACCTTGGTAAAGCCTGGGTTGCACCCTATCCCACCAATGGATGGGAGGGGGAATCTCTGTTGCGGAAGAAGCAATATGATCTAGTAAAGTCTCTCTATGTAGACCTCTAGTTAGGGATGCAACTCTCTCCTTCCCTTGACCTTTAGGTTGGCCATGACCACTAACAGGAGTCCTAGTAGTAAAATTAGGACACCTATCCCAGTAGCCATAGCTCGCATCCTAGGAATTTGTAAAAGAGTAAAATAAAGTAAATTTTAGAAACCAGCACAGACCCGTAGCACGAAATGAATTAAGAAAGTGAATATCTCCAAAAAATGTCCTATAGCCTCTTGGAAATAAGAAATAGGTGTCGTCGTTCTGATCTATAGGACTCTACTAGATACTTGCTCTTGTATCAACAATAACAGTGAACCTAGGCTTTGATACCAATTTGTACGACCCAATTTCATAATTGATGATGTCCCTTACTCTAACCCACCCATAGGGAAGCCAAACAATAGACTGGAATGACAAGTAATGGGTTAGGTAGTAGAAGGTATAAAGAATATCAAAATAAAGCGTATAATTATTTTCTAGAAAAGAAATATAAGTACGATAACATAAATAAGAGAGAAAAAGAAAAGGAATGTCCCACGACCTATTAATGTTTGTACAACAACCTCTAAGAAAAATAATATGAGTACTAGTAGAATCAATATACAAGTAGTCTCTAATGGAAAGACTATGCAAAAATAGTAGATGGAGAGGGAATCAACTGCAGCTCCAAAAGCTCACCCTATTTCTAAACCCTGACAAGCACTAGAATGAACGCCAATGGTAGTAGTTAGTATTCAGATCTACGTCAGAAAAAATGCAAAAGTGTAGTATGAGTACCAAAATAATGGGTACTCAGTAGACATTATTGAAAAATTAAGCTAAATAATAATAAAAGGATAATAAGACGCGAGATGCAAATTAAAATTTAGATAAAATGGCATACCTGGAATAATGCTCCAAATAACTGAGAATAAATATGCACCATACTTGAAACCATTTATTAACATAATAGGTAACCCATCAGTGTTGGACTTAAACTGGAAGTAGTATCGTGATGCTAGACTCAAAAATATCAGAAGTATCATAAAAATTGGACTTGAACCAAAAATATAATTCCAAAATTGACTAACCATTTTGGACTTAAACCAGTTTTTAAAGTAAGTCTAAGGTACAAGTCTAGTCAAGAGTTATAAAGATCCCTAGATCACCCTAAGGCACAAAGATATATCTATAGGATAACAGAAAAGGCCTCCTAGGTCTATAGGGAGTTAATTATAGCATTGACCTAAAAAGGGTTGTGGGGCTCGCTTCTGACCTCAAAAGTCCATGCTAATTCTAATTTATACCTAAAACTATAATAAGGTCTCGAAGTCATACTATAAGCTATCAATTAACCTAAACAACTTCTAAGGTCACAATTCATTCTATGGAACGGATGAGTAGGTCAATTTTACCTAATTACAACTCACTAACCGACTAGATACTCCAAATTCCACTGCACCCAAGTCATTATTTACAACCCAAAACTAGAATAATATCATACTAATACCATAATAAACCTCAATCTATAAGAAAAATAAGCCTAGCCTACGTGGACGCCAATAGATGTCTTCACACATTTTTGGTTCTTTAATAGTATTGAAGAAGCTAACATGGATATAAATTGAGGGTCGTTCAATTTTTTATGGACATTTTCGTAATTTAACTTTTAACTTGGGAGCTTTCCATATATTTGCATCCATCTTTTGAGTTGGTGATTTCAAAATTAATATTATACGTAGACAGATATTGGGTTTAAGCTCCATCTATGAAATGATGCATAGAACAACTCATAATAATTTGATGGGAAATGAAAAAAGTTATAGCAAATGGCTGCCTCGAATTTGAATACCGAAGAGAAATATTTACATATCTAATAACTTAGTAACTTAGCTCAATTGTTTCATCCAATGAATGTTCATTTATATAAGAGTGTAGTTCATATTAACTTTTACTAATTTGTGAGGTAATGCTTATCAAAAAGTTAAGACGGATACTACTTTTCACTTTTGTTATTTAAAAGTCAAATTAAAATTATACATATGGGCAATTTAGCCTATTGAACTCACCAACTAAAAAATATAAGTGAAGGTCAAAAATAAATATAAATTTCAACAATTCTCTCAAAGATTGAATAATTAAGTTATTATTAATAGTGAAAAATGGATCATAAATTAAGTAAATACTCCCTCTGTATTAAAAATATTGAATGTTTAAAAAATCAAGAGATAATTAATCATTATTTTCAACTCCACACTTAGTAATAAAGACTAGAAGAACCATTTAATCATGATTGAATAAAATCATATTAGTCCATTTACACTCTTTATTAATTTATCCTTAAAAATTATGTAGAGAGCAAATATGTCAAGTAATTTCAAATGAAAAGAATATGGAGTAAAATAATTCATCATTAATGGTGATTGGTAACCGAAGGAAATACAATGAAATCAATACAGATTTAACTAAATCACAGTGTCATCTATTACACCATCCATAATTAAGTTAAAGGCTTAAGTAATCGATAATTCCTTAAACCCGTTTCAAATTTTACTTGGACCCCTCAACTCAGTCCTGAACCTATTGAACATCTAAACTATTCAAAATATATATATCTATTAGGCACAAATTGCTGATGTGACAAGGAAAGTGTGCGCGTGATTAAGTAGCCATTAATATTTTACTTTTATTTTTATTAAAAAATTTAAACTTAAATTATTTTATTAATAAATTTTTTAATTATAATAATTTCTTAATTTATAAAAAGAAAAGAAAAACCCCCCGCCCCAGTCCTCATTGTCTTCACACCCCTCAGTCTTTGTCGTCTTCACACCCCCACCCTCCTCGTAGCCGTCATCTTTATTTTATAAGAAAAGAAGAGCAAGCCACCCCCCACCCCCACCCCCATTCCACTCCTCTTAGCTGTTAGCAAACCACACTTCCCCCCTTTAGCCGTTGCAACTTTCCCCAACTCTTTAGCTGTCGTTTTCTTCATTTAAATTTTTTGAGAAATGCATTTTCCGAAAAGACTCTCTAGAAAATCAAAAGTGAGGGAGTATATTGTGGCTGCTATACTAACGGGCTGTAGTGTTCTCCATATGATTTTTAATTATCTTCATTAAAATAGTTCCCAAATCAGATATAAAAAGATGTGAAAAAAAAGGTAGAAGATTGTATCTGAAATTTATTTGGAAAAAAATTAAATTTTATGGTTGGAGAAAAGGAATAAAATGGCCAGAAAATAGAGAAAAAAATGAAAGAGGGGGGAGAGAGGACCAGTTTTTTATTTTTATTCTTTTAAAAATTTTATAATTACTTTTTAATAATTGTTTGGGCCCTCAATACCACATGACACTTTTTAATTAGTCGTTTTTTCCATGTCACCGCAAGTGTGTTGCACACACTTTAAATTTTTTTCTAAATATCCGAAAGTACCTAATAGGAATAATTTTCTACATAATATAGGTGTTCAATAGGTACCAGTCTTAGTTGAGGGGTCTAAGTGAAATTTCAAAATAATTTAGGATCGTATCAATGACTTAAGCCTAAGTTAAGTTTCTTACATAAAAATAATCCATTTTTTTATTATTGAAAATATCCCATCAGCATACTTTATAACTGGAAATGACTACTCGACCTACTTTGTAACTTGAAATAGCCGGCGACCTACTTTGTTATCTCTCTTAAAAACACTTGTGGGTTGCACCAAGGATCCTTGGTGGAACCCCATCAAGGATCGAGTGTTGGAGGGGTAAGGCAATTGTATGATTTTATTGGTCGATTTGAAATTGAAAAATCACATTCTTTTGGTAACAAGCTCTAATTTAATTGGCTAGAACATATATCTGCGCACATGACATGATTTTAGTGGCTTGTTTCATTTAACTTTGATTGCCACATAGTATTGAAACATGGTATGCTTTTAGTTTCACATTTCATTTAACATAGATTACCACCTCATGTGACAAGAGGCATGGACTTAGATTTTTAAGCTAGGCTAGCACCCATTTGGGCTTTGGGCAGGGTTCATCATTTCAATTAAATTAGCCATGTATTTAAGATTAGATGATTAACCCAATCATATTAGTAATATTATTTGGACTATTTTCTTGAATGTAATATGGTCCAAATAAATATATGAATTTAAATTTAATTAAATTTCAGTACTCACAAATGTCTCCTAATTCAAGACTTGTCAAGTCTGATTTTTTTTTAAAAATCGACGGACTAGTCTTGAAGTACAATTAAGACAACAATATAATTTTTTCATTATCTTGTACGTAGCAAATGTTTGTTTCTTTGGCTCCTAACTTGGCTCTTGTATTCACAAAATCCCACAAGAATATTTTCTATTTTTTTGAACTCCGTGTCCGATCAAAGTATGCCACATAAAATAAAATAAAGGGAGTAAATAAATATCCATGTTGAAAATTTCTACGTGATCAAGAGTTTCACTGGTAATGAAATGGTGATTTGTTGCTTGTAAAGTGGGGTTCGGGGTCCACATTATCAAGAAAATTTATGGATTATTATCTTTAAAGTTCTTGATAAACTTTATGAGAACTCTTGACTGAAAAAGGAATATTTTTATTTTGTCCATTCTAAAAAATATTTAATTTATGTTGTATTAGTAGACTAGTATTTTCTTTGCCCCTCTCTAAATAGCAGCCTAAAAAAATTTTCAACTCAATTATAGAGTATCTCAAAAAACCATCCACGTTTATTAAGTAAGTTTTTACATTAGCTTTCATTCTTTGACTGCATATAAAAAAAACTACTAATACTTTTGCCATTTCATGAGAAGCAGCTGACTGCGTACTATTTACAAAAATAAAAAAAAAATCAAGTAGCTGCTTTTGATACTTAGCAGCGTTTTTGTTTTTTCTTTTTTTTAACCCTTTGATTTTTAAAAATACTAGCATTTTATTTCTAGCATTGCTATTTAATTTATTAACTAATAGCTCCTTTAATTAACAAATTGTCTCTATCGATCACGTGCATATTTGTCAAGATTTTATTTTCATGCTTGCTTTGAGTTTGGTGATTTGCTAATGTAAAATCATTAGCCACATTAAGGTAATATTTTTGACAAGTACGTAATTTTGATGTAATTATTTTTCTCCTTTTTTAGTATAAATTGATGTTACCATCTTTGACATTGAACATATGCCAACATTAAGGAAATTTTTTCCTTTTCTCTTTTGTGTATTCTTTGTTGTCACCTCCTTTTCGTAGGTCACCAAGAGTGGATTTCATAACTTGAAAAGCTTTAACATAGCACAACCTACTGATCTTATGGTGTAAAGGAATGTGCTTAATATTATTTCTTCAACATTGTAAATTTGAGGCCTTAGAAACACTGAATATTTGAGCATAAGGCATTATAAGTGTTGCCTTATTCGAGCGAAAGACTGTACACTGTATAAGGAAAAGGCTTTACAAGATCTGCGGCTAAAACTTTAACGTCGTCTGAGCCAAAGACTTTATATTGCCTGAGGCAAAGATTTTACACAATCCGTGTCAAAATGTTGCCTTGTCCAAGCCAAAGAATTCACACCGTCTAAGGTAGAGACTTTACATGAGACGGAGATAAGATTTTTACACTGTTTAAGCCAAAGACTTTACATTATTTGAGATAACTACTTTACGCTATCTGAGCCGAAGGCCTCACATTGTCTAAGTCAAAGACTTTATATGATCATACTTAACTGATGTTGATCATGTTTGAATTTAGAATTCATATTCACTTAATTTTGAAAGCTATTGAGATAGAAGCAGATAGAAGGACCAAAACTGGCTTAGATATCCGAACTTGGATGGCTTAAGCATTAGTTGACTTTAGTTCCTCTTTCTTGCTTGGGCTGGCTTGGGATCTTCCTTATCAAATTATTCTCTCAAGAAAATTGATTATTGGTATGCTTGATTCACCAGTAATGATAGATGATCAACAACTCAAGAAAAGATTTCCTGCATAAGAGACTAATATACCTCTTCCGTGAGTCATAGTTCCGTTTGAGTAAGTGCTAATGAAATAATCTTTTTCTTTTGCTATTTGAATCATGGTTTACTTTAGAGATTCAATATCTTCTTCCTCCAAGCTGCAATATCTTGTAATATCAGATCACACGTATAGCAAGGTAAAAACAAAGCTACTCATTGGTACGCCATTATCTAGACAATATATTGCTCCATGGCCACCTTTGAAAAATATATCTTGTTTGGGCTAATTGACTCTTGAATACTATAGTAGTCCACCTAAGATATGGGTACTTCGTTCTTCCAATTATCATATCAAAAATATTGCTAGTACTTTACCATGCTTGGGATGATGAATCATAAATGGAAAAAATAGGTGGGGTGATACTTTTTAGCTCAGTGGCGAGTTTTACTACATTCCTGGTTATTGGGAATGGGTTGAAGATATTCTTAGCATGAGCTGCCAGACTTTAAAGGATGCAAAGATTTACTATGCCGTATATGGTTCACTCTTTACTTATGACCATAATAAAAACATCTTACAAGCTTTCTGTGAAGCTTAGTGTCCTGTTATGAATACGTTGCTTCCCTCGGCTGGAGAAATATCTCTATCCCTTTGGGATTTACACCCAAGTGGAGGTCTTCCAATAATTGAAAGTCTTTATGAAGAAGTCGTTCCAAATGTTACAAAACTTACAGGTACTTATGATAAGGGGAAAAGGTTCCTCCCAAAACTTGTGAGTATCTATTCTATGCCTTTCATCAGCTATGAGAAGGGATCAGTGATAATCGGAGTTTACCCATGAGAAAATGGAGAAAGTTTTGGTGTAAGAAAGCTTCTAAGTATGGACCACCCCCTCCAAGAAGAGAGAATAAATCCATTTATCTCAAATCATCGCATAACTCGATTGGGGAACTCGATAAGGCTATTAATTAGTCATCTGATGAAGAAGGATTATTTTATAAGTAGAATTTAATAGCCACAAAAAGGATGATATATACTTGGCTGGCCTTTTAAATTACTGGTTGTGTGTATTTGTGTTTCCTACGAAGAAAGGAGATGTTTTCCATCCAGGAGTCTTTAGAGTTGCTAGCCACTTAGCAACTGGACGAAGAGTTAGCCTAGCAATTTTGGTATTAGATAAAATCTATAGGAGACTAAATACAATATCAAAATGTCTGCAAATTGATCTTGTTTGGGTCTGCTTCCCAGTTAATTACGTATATTGTTGGTTGATCCACTTCTTTAATACTCTTTTTTATTTACAAATGAACTAAACAATCCTCTCATGGTCTGATATTCTGGTGAAGCTTCTTTTAGGTACTATGGTAAGAAAGAAGCAAGAAAATATATACACGGAGGAAGAATTTTTAATTGGGATGGTACATTGCTGGAGAGGCCTCAAGCCTATCACAACTGCAATGATGGAAATGCCAAGGAATTTTAGTTGAATTTCTTCATGAGAATTTGCTCAAACCATCTTGCTTTAGGGGATAGGAATGCCTTCATTATTGAGCCTTATAGTCCCTACAGATTTAGCCATCAATTTGGATTCTTCCAGGATTCCCCTAGCTTACTAGACCCAGATTTTTGAGAAGCTTCATTAGAAGATGGATTGAGATTGCATGCATTTGTATGTCATATAAATCCATGGCCAAGGCGACATTTCACCCAAGTGACTCTAAACTAAAGAAATTCTCATCATCAAATTATAAGTTTTGGTGGGAAAATGTGCATGGGAGTATTCTAGTAGATCACATACAACCTCTAGTAAGTTCGTGGGTCCTAACACCGATTCCCCTCAAGAATATAAGTAAGAGGCATTATTTGGGAACAAGCCTCTTACTTTAAAGCCCAACGGAGTTGTAAAGAGGACTAAGGAACCTTCACATGAAGAAGTTTGAGAAGAACAAACGCCAATCTTACCTCGTCAAGCTCCAAACAAGTGATCATCTGAAGATGAGAGTGCTAGCAATCATGGAGATCATTGTTGTAAGAAAGTGAGACCATCCTTAGAAGAACCACCAAATACTAATTTGCACGTGGTAGAGATTTCTGGTGACAATATTAGTTCTTCAAGGACACTGATAGTTATCAAAGAGGTAATGATTCAAACTTTCTCACTTATTGTATGGTTACCCAATTACTTCACTAATTGTTATCTTATTTCTTTTGTATTGTCAAAAAATGTCAACATACTGGGTACTTCCTACTGTGGTGAACCACAAGCCAATAGTGAATCTATAGCAGGACCAAACTCTATAAAAGCATGCCCTACCTCAAAATTAGAGCAAGAGGTCACTTCTACCCCCAATGTGAAAGCTGAAGAAAATACAAAATCAAATTCCCACCTACAACCAGTGATAACCATTTCCATTTTTAATGGAAGAAAGGTTGTCTCAGAGCTTAAAAGAGAATTTGTTATGAAAGCTTGGGATAGCATCCACACTAAATTAGAAAGCCTTACTGTGGACCGTGCTTTTCCTCTCGCGGATGAGGTTGAAGTAGTACTTAAATACATGAGTGGAATGGGTGTAGACATTTTTTCCTTGCAAACTTATTGAAGTCTTTCGTTGAGCTCGTCACTTCCTATGACCAAGCACGATCAACCCTTATTCATAAGGTTGAAAAAATTAAAAAGTTAGAGTTATATCTAAAAGCCAAGGAGCATCTTAAACTCATAAAGAAGGAAAGAGATGAGAAATCTAGAGAATCATCTGCTACTTTCCAATCTCTTTAGAAGGCAAGAAAGAAGGTGAAGAAGTTGAAAGATCTTTGAGATGCTGCCAAGCAAGAAGCTAAGGAAACTGAATCCAAAGTTTCTACTTATGAAGAAGAGTTCACCAAGTATGCTAACATTCCCTTGGCAACTAAAAATGCCTCGAATGATGTCGAAGAAAGAAGAAAGTCTTGGAGGCTTCTCTCCCAAATTTAGTTAATTATAAGTTGTGTTTAGATTAGATTTATATCTTTCTTTATTTTCAAACCTTTTTGCTTTCTTTCTTTCTATTTTCTAATTAGTTGAATTCAACAATATTAATAAATTCCTTTCATTTGGGTTTATATTACACATTCTTTTCAAAACTTCTTTTGTTTTTTAGCTTCTGAAATTATTTACTTATAATACATTGATGATATTGTATTAAGCCTCAAATTCAGCTACGTTTTGTTGCTCAACAACTTGTGTCTTTACAGAAGAAAATTCGTATTTGGAGGCAAAAATGCAAAAATTATGAGCTACTTAGTTTATTTTCAAAAATCAAACCTCCCGATTTAAAACATACCCAAAATTTATATTTTTAGAACATTTGGGTCATTTTAAATAATATTTTGAAGTTAAGTTTAAATGCTGGCATGTAGACATTCTCAGGTTTGCGCAACTATACCAAAAATTGTATCTTAATGTAGGAATGTCAAAATTGAAATACTCTTAACCCTCCGTAAACTAGACTCTCAAATCTAAAACACATCCAAAATTCAAATTTTAAGAACATTTGGATGGTTTTAAATAGTATTTTTAAAGTCAAGTTTAAATGCTGTCAGACAGATATTTTCAGGTTTGTGCGACTACACCAAAAAATTGTATCTTAATGTAGGAATAAAAAATTGAAATTCGCTTAATTTTACATTAAATAGACTCCAAAATCTAAAACATATTCAAAATTCAGAATCGTAGAGTATTTGGATCGTTCTAAATAATATTTTGAAGTCAAGTTTAAATGTTGCCAGACATATTTTCAGATTTGCGCGACTACACCAAAAAATTGTATCTTGATGTAGAAGTAACAACATTAAAATTTGTTTAATTCACCATAAACTAAACTACCAAATCTAAAACATATCCAAAATTCAAAATTTTAGAACATTTGGATCGTTCTAAATAATATTTAGAAGTCAGCTCAGGTTATGCTTTTCTCGACTTTTCAGCTTTGCGCATCTTGTGATAGAAAAATCATAACTCGGAGTGTGAATGCTGAAACTATGAGAATCTATCATTTTTACTAATGATACTAAACGTAGAATGAAACTATAAACGTCTACGTACCTCAGTGAAGAGGATCAAGTCATAACGTAGTCCTGAAGGAATAATAAGTTTTCTCATTTATTTATTTATTTTTTGGATTCCAACTTTTGACTAGGCCGCTTCTTTCGAGATTTTCAACATAGAAGAATTTTTTATTTTTTTCTTTTCTTTTTGGGGAGTCGTTCACAGTTTATACTCTTATGGGCTAGGAGTGACATGTAGTTTAGCTTCGTGCCTTAATGAGCATTCTTATTCTCTTCAAGGATAGTATCCCTTTATGAACTTTCCATTGATGGGGCTAATCATCTAACTTTACAAGTTAATAAGCTTGTAAGCGCCACTTAAGTATACTTCTTGTACAACATATGGCCTATCCCACTTAGCTGAAAATTTGCTATTAGATCGACGAGAGGTGATAATGGGCCTTCTTACAATAAGAACTCGGTCACCCACTTGAAAGCATCTAAGGCAGACCATCTTATTAAAGATCAAAATAGGCAAGATTGATAACATGCTAGTCGTTGTTGGGCATCTAGCCTCGTTTTATCTGAAGCCTTTAATTCTTTGAAGAATAACCAAGCATTTTCTTCATCAGTGAGAACTTCTTGAGTAGAAAGCTGCAATGATGGGATTTGACGCTTAAGTGGTAGAACTGATTCAACTCCATAAATAAGTGAATAAGGATTTGCTTGTATTGGTGTGTGATAGGTTGTCCGATCATGCCAATCTCTCTTAGACTTTGATACGACCTTCCTCAAGAAGTTACAAAGTGTCTTGTTGAATACTTCAGTAAGGCCATTGCCAACACTATAATACATAGAGGAGTTGCGTTGCTTGAAGCCGAAAAGATCATATATCTTAGTCATTAACTTACTATCAAGTGGCTCACCATTATCCATCAGTATATATCTAGGAATGCCAAACCGATAGATAATGTTGAATCAAATGAAGTTTGCCACATTTTTTTTCTTTTCTTCTTTTAAGGAAATAGCTTCGGCCTATTTTGAAAAGTAATCAGTTGCAGCTAGGATGTACAAATGTCTACCAAAAAACTTCAATAATGGTCCAACAACATCCAATCCCCATGCCTCAAATGGCCATAAAGCAATAGTCGGGTGTAATATCTCTGGGGGTTGATGTATGAAATTTGTATTGAATTGACAAGCTTTACACCTTCGAGCTTAATCCAAGAAATCATTTATCATAGTATACCAATAATACCTATCCCTTTTATATGAAAATAAAGCTTTTTTCCAAACTGATGTGCCCCATATACTCTGTAATGAGCTTTTTGCATAGCTTGAACAGACTTATTTATGCCCAAACAACATAAGTGTACTCCATCAACAAATTGTCTATAGAGTATACCGTTATAGTAAAGAAAGCGAAGGGCTCATCGTCAAATTCTTTCTATCCTTTTTTGATGGCTTTCTGGTAAAATTCCATAGCACAAGTAATCAATTATTGGTTATCACTAGTCTTCAATATCTAACCTAAGAGCAGTGATAATTTGTTCAACTTCCTCTACATTTTTATTTGGTGGTGGTACTACTGATCTTTAGCAAATGATGACTTGCATTTGATCAGGAGATACCAATGTAGAAGCTAACATTGCCAATGCATCAACCCTTTTGTTTTTCATCCTAGGTACGAATGGTCACCTCTCTAAGCCAACTTATCAATCTTTGATCGTAATCACAATAAGGAAGTAACTCGGGCTTTTTGACCTTATAACTGCCCAAAACTTGATTTATCACTAACTTGGAATCTCCTATGACTTGCAATTGTAATTGTTTCATATCCACGGCCATTTCGAGTTCAAGTATGATCGCTTGATATTCAGCGACATTATTAGAGCAACACTGTGTTAAAATGAAGAAATATGGCAAAACATCCCCATTTGGAGTGATAAATACTACTCCAGTGGCAACTCCTTTATGATGTGCAGTGCCATCCAAAGTACATATTTTAAGGAGACTGAATTTCTACAAACATAACATCTTCATCAGGTAGTTCATGAGATAACTTCCAATAATGCAAAATCGAATGATCAACCAGGAAATCTACCAGCACTTATCCTTTTACCTCCTTTTGAGATATATAGATATATAATTTAAAATTATTGGAATTATAGGTACCACCTTGCTAGTCTATCGCTTAAGACAGGATTGGACGTGAAAAATTTGATAGGATTTGCTTTCGAGACAAGTTATACAACATGAGCCTAAAAGTAATGCTTCATTTTTTGAATTGAGAATAAAAGTTCCAAACACAAATTCTTTATAGGAGAATACTTTATCTCATTTGGTGTCATCATCCTACTCAAGTAATAAAGGGCATTTGCTTTCCTTTCATGGTTTTTTTGTGCTAGAAGTGCCCCTACTGATCTTTCTTGTGCTATAATATATAATATTAATGGCTTTCCAGGTATGAGAGCTACAAGTACTGGAGGCTTCATCAGATAAGACTTTATACTCTCAAAAACATTGGTGCAGGCCTAGTCCCATTCAAAGGGGATATCTTTCTTTATAAGACGACTGAATGGTTGACACCTCCCAGCTAGGTTTGAAATGAACCTCCTATGATACACTAACTTTCCTTGCAAAATTTTTAATTTGTAAATATATTTAGGCTCAGGCATTTTCAAAATAGCATCTACCTTATATTAATCAATTTTAATCCCATGATGTTGAACAATAAGGCGAAGGAACTTTCCAGAAGCAAATCCAAAAGAATACTTCAAAGGGTTCATTTTGAGTTGGTATCTTCAAAGCCATTAAGATACCATTCTCAGATCATGTAGGTGGTCATATCGCTTTATTGATTTCCCCACTAAGTCATCAACATAACACTCAGCATTCTTATGAAGCATATTATTAAAAATTCTGCATAGCTCGTTGGTAAGTAGCACCAGCATTCTTTATAACAAAAGGCATCACCTTGTAGCTATATAATCCTTTAGGATTGTGAAAGGCTATAAGTTCTTCATTTTTTGGTGTCATACGAATATGATTATAACTCGATGAACCATTCATGAAAGACATTGTCTCATATCCAGTTGTGGCATCAATCATAAGCTCGGATATTGAAAGAGGAAATTCATCTTTAGGACATGCATTATTAAGATCCCTAAAGTCAACACAAACTCGAATTTGACCATTCTTCTTTATTATAGGTACTGTGCTTAAAATCTATGTGAGATAGTTGACTTTAAGGATGAAATCTTCTTTGATGAGCTTGTTGACTTCTGTTTCAATTAAAGAGACTAATTTATGTCTAAAGCTACGTTGAGCATGCTTAATAGGGCGAGCACCTCTCTTTATAGAGGGGTGATGAACTGCAATTTTAGGATCTAAGCCTGGCATTTGTTTATAGCTCCAATAAAATACATCTCCAAACTTCATAAGCAACTTAATATACTTGTTTTCTTCATCTATATCCAGTAAGGTACTTATATACATAGGCCTTCAATCTTTGTCAGTCCCAAGATTGACTTCCTTCAGTGCATTAATAGTATTCCTCACCCCTTTCTTGAGTTTAGATGGTGCATCTTTAGCATCTTCAATCTCTCGAGTATCACCATCATTGAAAGATATGTGGTGACATGTGTTGATATTAACAAACTCATCTTCAATCTTCACATATTGGAGAGTACCTTCCTTTTCATAAATTGTGATGCGATATGATGATCCTACACTTTCTAAATCTTTATCACACTCCTTAGTATGAACTATTATATGAGTTCTTAATTTGAGGACATCTTCAAATGAAACTAGGACTTTTGTTTCTTGCCTCATTCTAGAGGGAATCACACTAGAGAAACTCTTGTAAAAATTAGGATCTTTAGCATAAAAATATTCTTCTATTTTTCTACCAGTTCCTTGGCATTTATATTTCCTCTTTATTGGCTCCAACCTACCAAACACCGAAGTTCTTGGACTAGGATAAGTGCACCGATCAAACACAAAAGCTATTTTCTTAGATGCTATAAAATATTCCTTAGGAGTAATGTAGTTTATACAAACCCTATATATAGATATATGGAATGGTGATGGTTGTTTGTAACCCAAACCTTAACAGCATACCTCCCCAGGTATTGGTTTATGGAAATTTTTATGTTCTGAGCTTACTACCCTAACTACGACTCTCTTTACAAGTCATAAGTAATCATTATGGGTCACAGGACCCAGTTGAAATAATCCTAGTAAGATTTATCTAAGTCACTATTTTGACTACGTCTACCATGTTAGAGTAGTAAGGTCTCTAAATGACTTGTATAGTCCTTATCGTAAAGGAACCAGTGTGATGCCTAAAGTATTTTGTCCTGAGCATGAATAGGATGTAATGATTCAATGGACTTGTCACGAGTCATAAGGTCCTTTCATAATTGGACTAGTGTTGGTGGTCTGGGACACTATCCAGACATGATTGAGGAAAAATGAGTCATAGGGTGACCTTACGAGTCTTATGGTAACTCGTAATAACTAGTGGCTTATTTTCTAGCCTTTTAATAAGGGTATTTTAAACATTTTCCTATTATTCCAATAATAACCCACGACCTATAAATATACTTGGAACCCTATTTTTATCCATAATGCACATCAAATACACTCTCTCCTCTCTTAAATTCTCTCAAGCATCAATAATGATGATTTATAAGAAGTGGGTCAAGTAGAGCTTTAAAGGTTGAATTCTCTCCATAATATTGGGTATCTTAGGCACGTGCCTCTACCTTTAAGCTCATTTTATGTAGTGCATAAATTTACATGGTTAATTATGTGGATTTAATGGTTTTGATATGGTTAAGATCTTTGACATGGATGGTTCTTAAATGGATCTCTCCTAGTTTATTATGCATTATTCATACTTTGTTAATAGTTTTGAACATATGGGGTGCATGGGATTGGTCAATAATAAAAGGGGATATGTTTTCCCAAATTGTGATGATTTTTTTAACATATGGTTTTGGAAATTGAGTTCGCTTAACCTAAATGTTAAATTGATAATGATACATGGCTTTGTCGCATGTTTTGACTTGCTCACATTAACTAATGCATTGGCATAAAAGGTTAATGAACCATGGTATGATTTTATTAAATTTTAGGGTATGTGAATTCCCTGTGTGAATGTTAATTGAACCTAAAGGGTCATGAACTTCCCCCGTGTGATGGTTAATGAATTATGGCATGATAATGAACTTGCAAGTAGGGTCGATATAATGATACCAATAGGATGCCAAAATGCATAATTGGTTCAATAAATAGGAATATGTGTTAAATATTTTAGTTGGGCTTAAAATCGGGTTGTGTATTCCGGTTAGTAAAGTGGAGGTCCCGAGAAACCAATGCCAAAAATCATGCTAGCCGGTGTGGGGGTCTAAAACACTGAGAGGTTCGTGTCCCACTTATTATTATTATATGATTGAGAGGTTTGAGTCCCCCATGTTATATAAATTGGTGCTTAAGTTAACTTTTATATTTATGTTGAGAGGTTCGAGTCCCCTATCATGCATATGACATATGATTATCCTTTGGTTTGTGCGGCGATATGTACTGAGGATCTTCCAGATGGGGTAGCTATGGGCCCATATCTTGTGGATGCCTTGATTATGATGGTTATGCTACACAATACAGGTTAAAATTTTAAAAGTTCATGATAAGCTTTATTTCCTACCCCGACATATGATATATATATATATATATATATTTGTATTTGATGCTGTGCATTGGATTTGACTGGTTTGAATCGATACTCATGGCATAATTTTATCACTTATCCCCAAGTTACATGCTAGCGCTCCAACACCTAATCATCTTTTGATGCTGTATCCCACGCAATGCAGGAATCATAAATTTTTCTACCTTTTCTATGCAATGATCAGGTATTCATAGATATTTTATGAGTTGAATTGAAGTTTTGAGATTCCATCCTTCGAATGACTTCAATTCATATTTTGATTTCTTATATCTTAGATGTTGTTTCATACTTATTTTTGGCTATGGTCGGGGACGTGTCCCAACACGTTATTGGTATTCAATTTTGTTAGAGGCTTTGTGGGTATTGTGGACTTAGGTGTTGTATTGGTATTTGGTATAGGTTATCAGTGTCGGTTGATGGTTATTGATATAACTTAAAATCTTTGAATTTATGCTACTCTATCTTGTTATATGTTTGGACCTTAGTCCATGTTAGTGTTTGTTGTGTTCTGTTGACTAGGAATAGGGGTGGTCTCGGGTCCTCGACAGGTTTGAGATGCCTGTTATAGACAGGACCTGGTTTGGGTTGTGACAATATCCTTTCTATATCATCATTTTCTGAGTAGGATTTAGACTATGGTTTGGCCCTCCAAATACTTTAGGTGGGAGCTTCCCCAACTTAAATGCTTCATTGGGATTGTACCCAACTTTTACCAATAATTTATAGGTGTTTGGGTTAAAACCCTCACTCATATGCTTTTTAGGAAATATTTTATGTAAATCAAGATTAGATGACTTTATAAACCCTTCCACCAATTATGAAGCTGACTTGATCACATCAATTTGCTTAATAGGAAAGGTCAACCCTCCTAACATATTTTGTAGCAGCCCAGATGATTGGACTTCAACCTTCTTTTTCTTTGGGACATAGCAGATAATTGGAGTCACCTTCTTACTCGACAATGCCACATTAATCTCAGGTAACTTATTTAGCTTAGAAAATATTGGAGTCTTTTCAACTACCACCTTTGCGTTTCTTGTTACCTCATCATTCTTCTTTGTAGTATCAACCTCATTTATAGGACCCACATCACCAACATTTATCTCCTTTTTGATATGTTTCTTTAAGTAAAAGTTTTCATCAGTAAAATGGGCTTCTGCTTTTGTAAAATGCTCATCGTAAGTAACTTGGATTCTATTTTCAAAGTACTTAAAGCATCGATGTTAGGTAGACATGATCATTTTTTTATCATGTATCCATGGCCTTCCTAATAAGATGTTATATGAGGTTTTTGCATTAATTACATACATTAACACACTTGAACATATATCTCCCATATTGATTTCCAGTTTGATAGAACCTATGGCTCTTTGCACCTCTTGATTGAATCTTTGAATCATAAGATGACATTTATAAAATTCATGTATCGATATTCCAAGCTTCTTCACAGTATGAATAAGGAGAATATTGACTCTAGAACTATCTTCAATCTTAACTCTTTTAACTTTATGCTAGCGTATATAGCCAACCATATACAAGGGGTGATTGTGTGATGCCTCACCTAACAAGAGGTCATCATTAGTGAATGTGATATTTGCATCGTAAGTGTTGACCTCTTTAGAAAGGAACTTAACGGGTTCTTAATATGACAGGATTAATGATAATGATGAGTTTCCCGTTGTTGTCTTTTTATCGATATTACAACATCAGACCTTGATGCCAATATAAGATATTTCCTTATGAAACTAACTTGGCAAGAATTCCTCTAATGTAATTAGATAATAGATCTTTGGATGATAATTCTTCTCAAGTTTCAGCTTTCTCGCATTCTTCTCACCATTTTCTTTTGGGGTATTTTGATCATCATTCCTCTTGTTGCTTGCTTGCTTGGCTCCTTTTGTGAGCTCACTTTGTGACGTCTCCATTGAGTCACCATAATCCATCCTTCATCATCAGTGTGCTCAATAAGGGATTGCTTTTCTTCTAATGGTTCCTCTTTTATTATTACTTTATGCACCTTAGGAAGGAGAAATTGCATGATAACATCGATGGGTTCAAAGTTGCCAAATTTAATCATATTTTGTGAGGCCTTGACTAAGACATCATCAATTTCATCTACTTTAACAAAGTTGCAAAGAAATATGGGATCAAGTGAACCAAAAGTGATAGAGACTTGATTCAAACTTTTTTCTAATCTTTGAGCAGTATTTTTTCTTCACGAGCCAAGTCCATGACCGTTTCCTTGAAGATAAAACACTTTTCTATGGGATGACCCAACAACCGATGATATTTGTATTTGTTTGGATTAGTAGTATTTCCATCTTCATCTGGATACTTCATTTCAGGTAACTCAAAGAGTTTCAACAGAAGGAGTTCCTAAAAAATTGCTAGTACATCTGAGTCAAAAAATGGATACTCTTTTGCTTGCATGTCCTTTAAAGTCAACTTTCTACTAGCATTATTATTGAAAGATATGGTTTTTGCACTTTGGTATTTACTTAGCTTTGTGGTGACCCGCAATGAGGCAACATTAACATTCACCGTCTCTTTACTCTCAAACTTTGGCACAAATTTGCCCCCTTTCTTCACTTCTAGTTTGTCTTTTCCTTTTCAAGGATCATTAATAGATGGTCCTTAATTTCCACTCGAGGATATGCTTAATTCCATATCATGAACACATATGGAAAGTTATTCAAATGACTTGGGTTTGATGCCCTATAGGATGTAATGATGTCCCCAATGCATTCCTTGAATATGCATTTCTATCCTAGAAGCTTACTAAGTCTGTCTTTACAATTAAGACTCGCATTCCTCTATCGATTGATGAACTCGATGGTGTATTCATCCTATCATTGGAAAATATTTGTAAGTTCAGCCATACTTATAGTACATCTCGTGCTATAGAAATAATTGAGAAATTCATGTTTGAGTTGTTCCCAACTATCAGTAGAACCAGACTCGAGATCAGTATACAAATCAAATACATTTCCTTGCAAGGAGCGCACAAATTGTTTAACAAGATAATCTTCGTATGTTTCGGTATTATTTCAAGTTTCAAAAAAGTGTGCAACATGTTCCTTTAGGTTTTCTTTACCATCAAATTGATGAAATTTCAGAGGTTAATAACCTGTAAGCATCTTCAAATCATCAATTCTTGAAGTATAAGGGTTGGCATATGTGAGATATGGTTTGGAAGCAACATCGTACTTGTCTTAATAGTTCCCATTATAAATTCCTTCAGTTGATGAATTAGGATTAACCAATCAGTAGATACTTTCAGTTCATCAATAACATGCCTTTGCTTTGCGGATGAGTCTCCTTTGTTTTGTTCCATCTGATGCTTCCCAAAGGCATGACTTGAGCCTCTCTCCATAATACTTTTAATTTTATCTGTCAACTTGACTATTTGATTATCTTGATCTTGCACATATTTTGTTAGGCCTTTGATCGACTTTGTCAAACTTACTAGCTGTTTTTCAACAGTTGAAGTGTTAGTTAGTCACCATTACTTGGATAGCCACCAAAGATGAAGGATTAAAGCATGGATTTTTCCTCAAACTAAAATCTGAGTTAAATAGTTCACACATAGTGATTGGAGTATACTTAGTGATCAAGGCATGATAATCTTCATGCGTGGTGTGGTCCTTATTCTTAAATGGGCTAAGTCAAGCTAAAGTCTTCTCAATGATATTCTCCCTTTCATCCAATTCATTGGGAAAAAATCTTTCCCCCTTTGAAGAATGAAGATCAAATGTAGAAGCTGATACGAACGATACTTCAAGTGTTTGTTGTCCTAGTAAGTTTTCTTTGTTCCTAATAATGGTCTCCATAGTTTCCATGGTAGAATCAAGTATGTTATCCACCTTAGAGGAAAACTTGAAATTAGTAGCCTTAGCAACAACAGATTTGGAGTAGAACTTCTTGGAGTCCATTTCAGTATTCTTAAATAGGATTGCTAATACAAAGAGATGAAAGGTTGAGAAGGTCTCACTGGGCGTGCCAGAATTTATAGACAACAAATTCCCCGAGTCAAGAAAAACAATAATCAAGACAGGGAAATTGAATTAACAAAATATAATATTTGATTTCAAAAGTAGTAAGTGTTTGGTTCCCCGAATCCGAGTCAAATAAATTTGGACTTGAATTTGATTTGGATTCAAGGGATTGAGTAGATTGATCTTGAATATTTATTTTTGGACTTGAATTTGGATATTAATTCATCAAAACAGTTAGATGATTTTCACGAATGATGAATATGAACATGTAACTTGATCTTGAACAAAAGTTCCTTTGTTCCTGATCTTGAACTTGATCTTGAGCTTGATTTTCTTAAAACTTAAACTTACAGAGAAATTATAGTTTTTAATCTACGATCTCTCTTTTTGCATCTTGTATCTCAAAATCCTCTCTTTTTGTGAATTTTGAGGACCCCTATTTATAGTTGGAGGGGTAAGGCAATTGTGTGATTTGATTGGTCAATTTGAAATTGACCAATCACATTCTTTTTGTGACAAGTTCTAAATTTGATTGGCTTGAACATGTCATCTGCACACATGGAATGATTTTAATGGCTCATTTCATTTAACTTGAATTGTCGTATAAGATTGAAACGTGACATGCTTTTAGTGGCTCATTTCATTTAACATGGATTACCACCTCATGTGACAAGAGACACGGGCTTGGACTGTTAAGTTGGGCTAGCATCCATTTGGGCTTTGGGTTAATAAATAAGGGCTCATCATATCAATTAAATTAGACCAATGTATTTGAGATTCGATGATTAACCCGAACATATTAGTCATATTATTTGAACTATTTTCTTGAATTTAATATGGTTCAAATAAATATATGAATTTAAATTTAATAAAATTTCAATACTTACAACTGTAGAAGAGAATTTTATCTGAAAAATAAAAATCAAATTGGGTTAAAAAGTTTTCTGATGAAACTCCATTTTTTCTGATAAGATTAATATGCATTTGAATTTTTTTAAAAAGTTATTAATTTATTCGAATCATAAAAAACCCACAACACAAAAAGAAAAAAATAACAATGAATCTGAATTGACATGTGAAGAAAATGGTAAGAATGAGCGAAACGACAGTAGCTACAATGTTGATGGATATTAGGATAAAGGTGGGGTGGGTGGGTGGATTCTCTTTTTTCAAAAATATTTTTTATATAAATATAAAATACATTTTAAAATTAGGTAAGTAATAAATTTTAAATAGATTTATTTTTTTCATTTCACAATTATGTTTAATAATTTTAGATGCATGTGCCAAATGTCATTATTTGATTTGTTACTTTGCCATGTCATCTCGTGTGTATCACACTCATTTTATATTTTTAAATGATAGTCAAATAGTGTTTAAATGGTTCAAATATAAAGTGGTAACGATGTTCAATAGGTACAAGGTCGAGTTAAGATGATAAGTGAATTATGTGGACAACTCCAAGAGACTGCTTATGAATTAAGCCTATAATTAAATTACTTATTAGACAATTACTTGTATTTTTTATGATAAGCACGGGTAATTAGTAATCTGTCTAATAATAAAAGATAACATACTATAATAAATTAAACTACTTATAATGGCATCGAAATAATAAATATTTACCATCCATGATGTATTTAGATGAAATTTATTGAGACAATGAGCTACATCTGAAAGAGACAATCTTTATTGAGACATAAATAAACATAAATGAAAGACTACTAACTATTGCATAACTGCCTATCTAGTATATGATATCTATATATAATTATATATCATTTATACAATATCTATACATTACATATCTATTTATAAAATATCTATTGACATGACTCAATTTCTCAGGTTATTATGACACCTAATTTAATCCACCAATAGGTTGCCAAACCATAATCCTAGGCGGTGACTAACATGCAAAAGCTAGAGGAATAGGGGTAAAATAGTAATAATAAACAACTAGAAGAGGTATATATATACATCATAGTCTCAAAATATATAAAATAAAACTGTCATGAAAGCAGATGGAGAAGGACCAACTCCATACTTTGAAAGCTCACCCAAATCTTTGTTCAGCAACATAACTAAAATTCAACATCAACGACGGTCACTCATACTTGAATCTGCATTAGGAAAAAAATGCAGAAGTATAGTATTAGTACAAAAATAAGGGGTACTCAATAACATCATAGGACGACAGAGCTCAATTATACTAAAAGCATAAAAAAAATGCAAATATGTATACCAACGGTAGAAAGAGGGCCATAAATGGAATAATAAGCTATGTTAAATGAAAGTAGTAAATTAAATATTATTTACTCAATGCCAAAAATAAATACCTAGCTATAATCTAATCGAACCCCATAAGCCCAAAAAGTTACACACAAGCAGAACTAAATCCAACCGAGCCCCCATAAGCACGGTGGATACAAACAAGGTGTAGTACTAGTACAAAGACAAATATAATAGTAAGATAAGTAAAAGTGAGTCAAGACATGATATGGTAGTGTATAGTCCTCCTCCAGCCATAACCAGAACCTTACCAATATTGAACTAGATCTCCTAACCCAAGATAAATAATAATGAAAAATCTTGCACTCTAATCAGAACTAATGGATAATAGCAATTTAACATATGTCGGACTTAAACTGGAACTAATAACTGATAAATAGTAACCTATATGCCAGACTCAAGCCAAAACTATCCAACAATAAATAGTAACCAGGTGACAGACTTGAATCAAAACTCCTAAATAAGCAATACATAGCAATATCCCAAAATTATTATTCATCCCAAGTTCGTCTAGTCACTTTTCTCATTTTAGAGGGCTGAATTCATTAAAAGGGATCCAAAATTTAAAATTAAGTTAGAAGGTGCGAATTAAAGTAAAATACAAATCTACGAAGGGTAACAAAACTACACTAGCCTATTATAATGATCAAGTCAACCCAATCTCGTATAATAGTCTAAAGAAGAAGTTTTGCAATCATTTAAGTCATCCTGGGCACTATTCTAAAGCAACCTATCTTACAAAGGATCTTTAAGGGCAACTTTAACCCCGAGGACCCAAATTTAAGGCAAACACCTACCTAGGATTAGGCTAAAGCTCCTCATTGTCATCCCAAGAGACTAAATATTCTATGGCAAGAATTAGGAAGAAGGGAACTACCAGTTTAGGAAAACATAGGTTGAAATCTTTTCTAAGGTGTCGTAATTGGATAAAATAATAAAAATTTTCTAAAGAAATTTCCGAACCACAAGAACCCACCCCACAAATAACACAATATCACATTAATACCATAATAGAGCAAAGTCTAGAAGAAGGACAACCCTAGCCTATTGGACACTATCGAAAGCATGTGAAATCCTCTATAATGGAGCTTTCAAGAAGCCTCTAACCACTACCATGCTATCAAAATAATAGTTTAGTCAATACTATGAAAACACCAATACACATATTGCAAATTTACCTATGGGTTAGAAAATGAGCAAAAAACTAGTGGGACTCGCTTGCAGAACCCAAAATTAAAACTACTATAACGTCTCTCAGGTCACAATGATCTATAATTACACATGACCACCTCTCAAATTCAAGCTAAAAATAGCCCATGAAGTGAAAGTATAAGTAAAGAAAATAACTACAAATTAAATGGAAATTTGACAAAATCCTTATGAGAATAAGATGAGAAATTAATCACTTTAATATTTCCAAGACAATCCTAACTCCCATTATTGATTCCCCACTAGTTTTTGAGCTCTCAAGGTCATTTATGATGGAAAATAAAATAAATGCTCAGAACGAAGGAAGGGACTATATATACTGCCCAGGGGTTCCTTATCTCTACCATGGTATCCCTTGGTTGTGATCATGGGGACCCACTAATGGGATGATCCAATTGCAATGCATAAGCTAGCCCAGTATTACAACCTTTCTTGATCACTATCGTAGGCCCTAGAATCACAATAGTGATAACCAAAATTTATAGACCCTTACAATCGTGAAGCTCCTTAATGTGATAGTGATAAAGGGTCTGAGCTTACACTAGATGTTGATGTACTAAGAACTTTGTTGAGTTGCAAAATCTCAGGATAGGCCCTTGAGATTTATTCAGAATCCCATAAGACAAATGAAAAATTCTACCCCTACCAAATTTGACATTCTGATCTTAATAGAACCTGTAAAATTTCCATCCAAGTTTGTTTTGTCAATAATTAGGTCCACCCCAAGGTTTCATTTTTACCAAAGTCTTTCCAATAGACCAAAATGAGATTAAAAGCCTTGTGACTTAGACCAAGGGTCCTTCTAGCCTAAAAAATATTCTACAGACAATGAAATTGTCTGATTAGAATCCAAGACTATTTAACTGAAGTTTTGGCTTAAAACCATTTTCTCAAATTTAAAAGCTCCAAAATAGAGAAATGGTTATATGAACCAAATAAACTTCCCGATAATCGAACTGTCAGACTCAATAAGTCATAAATAACATTGGTCATCTATTGGAAAGCTATAAATATAAAAAAACAAAAAATGGTAGAAAATATCCTAGAGGGTTATTACAAAATCCACTATTTAAAGGGCTTCGTCTGTGAAAGTAAATAGTTAATACTTGCCTGAAGGATTGAATAGGTAAGGATGCTGAGTCCTCATGCTATGCTTTATTTCCCAGTATCCTTCTCAATTGGTTGGTGTCTCCACTAAACCTTAACCATAGGTATTTCTCTAGAATGCAAACGTCTGACATCTCTATCTAGAGAAGAGTCTAGCTCCTCCACAAAGGTTAATCTCCTATCTAATTAAACTGAGTACCACCGAAGAATGTGAAACTCATCCAAGTATAGGGTTGAAGCATGGACACATGACAAATTGGATGAATAGCTAAAAGGGCTAGAGGCATGCTAACTCATAAGCTACTCCCCAACTCTTTGAAGGATCTTAAATGGCCCAATATACCTGGGGCTAAGCTTTCCCTATTGTTGGGCCTTATCACACCATTCATGGGTTATTGTCATGAACCAAACCAGGGCCTAGCTCTGATGTGTATCTCAAGTCCTACATGGACTAGAGAACACCCCCTGTACCTATCCAAACTAAACACATCACATCCCAAGGTCGGCTGAGGCCACTTCTTAACCACTGTAATTTTCCACGAATCCACCATGTTTTCTTTACTAGAAATGACATGACCCATAAAAATACTAGCTTTTAACCAGAATTTGCACTTCAAAAACTTAGCATATAAACACTGACCTATCAAGGTTTACAATACTATACGAAGGTAATCGGCATAATCTGCCTCACACTTAGAATATACCAGAATATCTACTATAAACACAATAATGAATAAATATAAAAACTGATAGAAAACCCTATTCATCAAGTCCATGAATGTTGTTGAGGAATTAGTCAAACCAAAAGACATGACTAAGAACTCATAATGACCATACCAGTTTGGAAGACAGTCCTAGGGATATCCACTTCGTTAATCTTTAGCTGATGATAACCTAACCTGAGATCGACATTAGAGAAACACCTAGCACCAATTCGAGGAAGAGGATACTTATTCTTTACCATAACCTTATTTAACTAATGGTAATCAATGCACATTTGAAGGGAAAAATCCTTCTTACGCGTGAACAATCAAGGGCACCCCACTGAGACACATTAGGATGGATAAAATTTTTGTCAAGAAGGTCTTTCAGCTGCTCCTTAAGCTCTTTCAACTCAATTAGAGCCATTCCATTATGAAGGATAAAGATCTTAGATCAACCAATCAATACACATCACGAGGGGGAAACCAAGAAGATCATCAGGAAAAACCTCAAAAAATTCGCTAACCACAGGAATGGATTATAATGAATAACCCTCTGAGTTAGAATCTTTAACCTGGACCAAATGATAGAGACATCCTTTGGAAATCAACATTCGAGCTCTAAGATATGACATGAATCTTCTCTTAGGAACTAGAGAACCCATTTCCCACTCAATGGCTGACTTATTAGGGAATTTAAGCATAGACTTTTGAGTCTGACAATCTAAGAAGGCATAGCACGAATACAACCAATCCATCCCAAATATGACATCAGAAATCCACTATGTCTAACTCTATCAGGTCTACTATAGTTTCTCTACCACTAACAGATACCACACAACCCTTATAGATTTTTTTAGCAACTACAGAGTCATCCACCAAGGTAGAAACAAAAAAAAATTAAGGATACACTCGAGATCGAAACCAAAATGCACAACCATAAATGGGGTCACATAAGAAAGAGTAGACCCCATATCAATCAAGCAATACACATCATGAGAAAAGATTCATAACATACCAGTAACGACATTGGGAGATGCCTCAGAGTCTTGGCCAGTAGCAAGAGCATACAAGTAATTTCGACTAGTGCCAGTTCTAGAAGCAAAAGTAGCACCCTTTGGTGTAGGTGTTAATGAAGTAGAAATAAGAATCTTAGTTTCCCTCGAAGCAATCTTAGAAGGACAATCTCTCTTCAAGTGACCTCTCTAGCCATATTTGAAACACCTGTTCCTCCCTTCTTCACAAAACTCACGATGCATCTATCCGTAGAATCTATAAGGAGGATATGATAGAGAGGACTGAGCCTCACCAACTTGAGATTAGGCGCCCTATGACCTCAATCCACTATTATACTGAGAACGATGGTCACCAGCTGGCTTCGAATAAGGATCACTAGCCGTAGAATTGGAACCAAAACTCCCCCACTTCTTCTTAGTCCACTTTCCACTATCTCTACTACTTATTGACCTTTACCCTGATTAAAAAACTTAACTTTTTATTCTCCCTCTCCCTAATTTCAGCATCCATCTTCTTCTATTTCTCAACCTGCTGTATATACATAATCAATCTTGAGATATCCATATCCCTGTTCTACACGGATGCCTCACTCTCCAAAATCAGCTCATGAGATAACCCAGAAGAAAATTTTCTCTTTCTATCCCTTATTCTAGACACTAACTTAGGAGTATATCATCACAACTGATAGAATTTCAAGGCATATCCCTTTACCGTTATCCTGACTTGCTTCAGATTAACAAACACTTCTGCTTTCACCTCCCTCAACTCCTGAGGAAAGAGGCGGTATGAAAAAGTACTAGAGAAATCATCCCACTATAAAGATTCAACATCATCTCCCCTAGACTATTCCTATTCCTTATACCATTGGTATCCTAGATTCTTTAGTTGATAGGTAGTGAATTCTACACCCTCCATATTAGTAGAATGCATAATACGTAAGATCTTCTCTGTCTTATCTATAAAACCTTGAGGATTCTCCTCAACCCTTACACCAATTAACATAGAAGGGCTCAACCTTATAGACTGGCCAACCATCATGGCCTCAGGAGATAGAGTAATGGAAACTACACGCTCAGACTGAGAAGATACCAATTGTGCCAACATATAAATAGACTGACAAAATTCTGTATTTGACACATCAGCTTAAGGAGCTTAAGGAGGACCAGAGAGGAATAATGGAACTTCAGGAGAGCAATCAGGAACTGGACCCCTACACCAAATCTGCACCTTATAAGTAGGGAGTGTCCTATCAGTATTTTCCTTAAGTGGATAGAGGAGCATCCATGAGCTTTAGATCATCTGGGAGGCATGATCTAAAAAGAAAACAAACAGGAATTAGAAAGACTCAAGACCTTAGACTCTAAGGCTTGAAATATAACAACAAGAAAAGAAAATATTCCTAAATATCTCATAGCCTCTCCCTTATAAGTGTGGCATGCTACACACCCATAAAAGAGACTCTACTCGACATGGCTTTGCCAGACACCCAATGACACCAAATCTAGGCTTTGATGCCACCTTTTCATAACTCAAACTAGGTCCTGTCTGTTACAGGTATCTCAAGTCCTACATAGATTGGAGATCACCCCCTGTACCTATCTAAACCAAATACATCACACCCCAAGTTTGGCTAAATTTTGATCATATAACAAGATAAGAGAACATTAATTTAAAAACATTAAAATAAGTCTATAACCCAAAACCAACCAATACCAGTATCAATTCTAATACTAATACCAATACTGATACCAATACCGACACCACCCATGAGAATAATAGTCTAACAAATCCTCTAATCAAAACCATGGAATATCCAGTCGGGACATGTCCCCAACCATAGCCAAAGACCAAAACCAAAGGAATAGTCAAAATGTAAAGGAAACCATAAACATGAAATGAGGTCTTCTGAAGTATGGAAGATCACTACTTTAATCTGACTTGCTATCTGATCTCAAATTCAAGTCACTGAGTAGGAGTAGTAGTAGTATGACCAGTTCCTACACCGCATGAGGATACAATATTTGAAGATGATTGGCGGGGTGAACGCTAACATGTAACTCGAGGATAAAGATAACCTAATGATATGATCAATAGTGTAAAATCATTCAAGCAGTGCACATAATTAAATGCATAAATATATATATATATATACATATATAATATACTGGATAGGGGATAAGGTTTAACATGTGTTTCAAAACCTTAGATTGGATTGTGTAGCTCGACCGTCATATAATAGTATCCACGGGATATATGGGCCTCAGCCCTCACCCTCTAGTTGGGCCCAGTGCGTGTAGCCACACGAACCGAAGAATAATCTCATATATATGCATATGAGGGACTCAAAACCCTACAAAATATAATAAGATAACTTAAGCACCCAACATATAATGATTTATGGGGGACTTAAACCTCCCAAATCATGAAATAATAAGAACGAGGACTTGAACCTCCCTGGTCACTTTGACCTCCGCGTCAGCAAACACAGTTTCCAGTTTTTGTCACTTGGACCTCCACGTTCATGACTCAGCTATCCAACCCTTATTAAAGCCCAATTAAAATAATTTTCACACATTTTTACATTTAACCACATTCCACATTAAGGCATACAATGTTGGTTTTAGCATACCAACTACACTTGCAAGGTAACACATCATGCCAAAATAGTTCCCATTAACTTAGGGAGAACAACTTCCTTTATTCATTAATACACATTGGGGAACATCGACTTTCTTTGTTAATTAAATCATACCACTGTATTTCAAATACTTCTTTATATCATAAAATAGTTCAAATCATACCATTCTATTTGAATACTTCTTTATATCATGCAATAGTTCAAGACTAGTTCAATTTTACAAACACCCACAATTCTTAAAACTAAAATAAATTTCATAATATGGGGTTGGGGTTATAACCACTTCAAAGCCAGAAGTTTTGGAAAATCATAATTCCATAGTTTATTCACCATACCCATGCATCCACAAGTTCGTACCCATATTAAAAGCATGAAAATCATATATATAAACCATGAGAAACATGGTTCAATTCAAAACATTCAAAAAACCCAACCTTTGTTTTCAAAACCAATTAATAATCTTATGGACAATACTTTAAATCACATGCATTTTAAAAATTAACAATGAGGGAAGAGTAACATGTCTGAAATAATAAGATGTACAAATACAAACCACCCTTGAGAGCCCTAATTGATCAACCTCTTGAAACCCTAGCCTTAACTTGAACATAGAGTTTGAGAGAGAATTTGGGAGTGTATACTCATTTAAAGTGCTGAATGAATTTTCCAAAAGTATTTTATGGATGTGGGGTCTGAAGGATTTTAAGTGGGAAATGTCAAAAGTACCCCCAACTTAAAATATGGAAAAGTATCATCTTTGGTTATGAGTCAACCCCTTTACTCGTACCCACACCTTTTGACTCATGACCATGAGGCATAACCAAGACAGTGACTTAGACCCCCATTCACTACCCACCTTACAACTCCACCAACCTACTCATAATGAGATCTCACCACTTGTAAAGTCTAGTCATGAGCAATACAAATCCAAGTGAACTTTGGACACCTTATGATTTGATCATATGACTCGTGGCATATCCTTATAGCTCATAGTGAGCCACTCGTACTAAGAGCAGAACTTTTTCACTAAGTTTCAAATTTGGTTATAACCAGGGTCCCACAACCCATAACCACATCTCATGAATCATCACCACAATTCATGACCAGGGCAGTGAGTCCAAAGCTCAAGAAATTTTCAAGGGCCAAACTTGAAGTCTAGAGACTCAGAAGCAGGTAAACCAAAACCCTGTCACTTACCAAGGGCACCTATAGTATGTAGGTGTCATCTACTGTTCGTAAGTGTTAAAAGGCCAAGTCCAGAGAGCTTTATGAGCCATGAAGGAGGTCTGTCACTTACCAAGGACCACCTATAGTCTGTAGGTGGCCTAAGTATGTGGCCACCAACCTAAATTTTTCTTTTTCATTTGGGTTTTATTTTTAGGGTTTCTTTGTATCCTATAAATATCCTTTGTATGTTTTGTAGTTAGTTTACGCACTCTTAATACTTACAAATATATTATTGATTCCAAGATAAAATTTTGATCTTGGGTTTATTTTGTTCTTAATTTTGGTTGATAATTTAGTTACAGACTTTGGGTTTTATTCATTAATTATTATGATACTGTTTGAATGTCTTCAATAATGAAATCCCTAGATCAATTCCTAACAATGAGCGGCTAGATCCCTTAACTATGGATGTGGGAACCCTGGCGGATTGATGAATTAGGGAAAGTGAGAAGCTGTTCTTTATTAGTATTCTTGCATGTATTGTCTTATCTTCAGTTTAATTGATATCTTAATAGTTGCAAAAATTTAGATCCCTTCGAGAATATCACTACTTACTCCATAAGAGGAGTAGTGACTAGAAAAAGATAACCATAATAGTAATTTAGAGTTAATTGCCGAAATAAGCTTACCAACATTATATACTTAAGAAGGCTAACTTCCATCTAATAACTTAAGACTCAAAAGGTGATAGTTAACTGGGATCTAGGATAAGGGATGGTAATGAAACATCTTAAGACTCAAGAGGTAAAGGGTGAAATCCTTCAATGAGTCCATAAGATAGTTAATGGTACATAACTTATCAGATTCTCCATGCAAGATATTGGGTTGGTTTAACAATGCATGATAAACCTATGGATTTGAGAATCCAGGGGGAACACAGTCCTAGTATTCATCTCTGATTGATTACAACCAAAGTCGAGTTTTGTTGTTGTTGACTACTTGCAAATATAAAACCCCCATTTACTTTTTATTCATACCATTGAGTTTAGCAAGTTAAAGATACAAATCTGCATCTTTCCTATAGGTATAAACCCAACCTAGTTGGGTTGCTTTACTTGACAATGACTGCTTTATAATTTAATTGGAGGTGTAGTTTAGGTGTTGTTCAAATCTTGGCACAGTTGCTGGGGAAGATAGTGTGAGTATTGATTGAAGCTTGTTGTAGTTTTTGGGACTTCATTTTTTTGTGCTTACTTGGGTATATTCTGGTATATGCCTAACACCAGGAGTCATGAAAATCCTTTACTCCTACAGAATCTTAACCCATAGAGAATCTTACAACCTAATTATATGATGATGGAACCAGTATGTGTATGCTATTTACAAGGGGTTTGGGATGATCCTAATGTGGTACCTCCACTTGCTTTAGGTGATCCCTAGAATATTACTGAATGGCAAATGAAGTAGTTGTTAGAAGATACTGCTAACCGGAGAAGGGATGAGGAGGTATGCTTAGCTCAGCAGACAGAGTTAGCTAGGCCAAAACCACCAATTGATCATCGAGCCACACTCGAAGGTAATTAAGATGGATTTTGAGGTGGTTGAGCACAAGTAATCCCATCATATCAGTAATTTCAACCATATGATAATGAGAAGGATATAGGATATGTTGGGATGGTAGAAATAGGAGCTATCATTCCTTATGTAATGCCCCCTAATATGAAATTTGACATAAACAATGCATGATCCAACTCTTAAACTCAAAAGGTAAATTTTCGAGCTCGGATACAAATGAAACAATATGCATCTTGCTAATTTTGTTGGGATCTACATGTCTTATACTATTCTGGGGTAGACCAGAAGGCACACAAATTAAGGTTGTTCCACTTTTCATTAACTGGAGAAGTTTTTTGTGTTTAGGGGAACTTTTAAGAGGGTTGATCACCATATGGAATGAGTTATATAGGCAAATCTTAAACCATTTATTTCCTCCATCCAGGATGTTGTAGCTTAAAGAAAAGATATATAATTTCGTCCAGCTATATTCTGAATCAATGCATAAGTCTTGGTTTTAATTTAAGAAGTTGAGCATAGTACCTATTCATCGTATTTTAGGGATGAGCTTGCTAGAGATATTTTATAGAGCCCTAAACATCAGTTCCCAAACTTTGGCAAATATAATCACTGGAGGAGTATTTATGAGATTATGATGGCAAGAAACTTCTAAGGTTCTAGACCTGATCTCTTTCCCCAATCAAGGGTTGCATATTTGGAAGGTTATAAGGAGTGCTGGAACTTATGCTATTGGAGCTTTCGACTACCATAGAGCGGTTAATAATTCTGAGGAGAAAGAGATTACATATCTGAGGACTGATATTAGGTTGTTGAATAAGCAAATTACACTAGTGATTATTAGGAGATGAATGCGGCAGGTTCATAAGGTTCAGCCTTTAGAGCATATGAGTTTGGCTTGAAAAAAAGGCTAAGAATCTTGATCAAGAATGGTGGGTTCTTGAGCCAAAGGGAAATGAAACCAAGATCAAAACTCCTATAGATATAGATACAAAGATCATAGTAGGGAGTGTGATGGTTATTGGAGAAGAAAGGACGACTATAAGGAGAAAGAAGACAGGTATGTTTACCGGGTAGTCGTGATATCGAATCAAGAATGGAAGTGATATTGACCAAAGTGGTGAAGGGGAAAGAAAATTAGTAAGTTAGCCTAAAGGAGATCAAGGATAATATTTTAAGGTTAACCCAAAGGTCGAGTATCATGCGACTGAGTTCAAGCAGTTAGAGCACCAGTTTAGGCAGATGTCAACTAATTTGAATCAGAGATAGCCAGGTAGCATTTCGAGTAACACAGTTCAAAATCCTAAGAATGATGGTCACTGTATTGCTATCATCACTCAAAGTGGTAAGTCTACTACTTATCTCCATTTCATACTGATGAGATGCCAAAGAATGACAGTATTATGGTTAATGAGACACCTATTGTGGAGTCAGATTTGGAGAAAGGTGTTAATGCTAGTGTTGGTGAGGATAAAGGTAAGGGTAACGTTGATGAGCCTGTAATAAAACAAATTCCATGAATGCACCCACCTTTTACTCAAAGACTAAAATATAAGAAAAAGAAATGGAAGTTCAATAGATTCATTGAGATATTGAAAGACTTGAGCTTAAACATCCCTCTTCTTGAGGGTTTGGAGCAAATGTATGGTTATGCCAGGTTTATGAAATAATTGGTGACGAAGATGCAAGAAACTAGTTTTGAGGATGTTGATGGATTACACCATTACAGTGCAATCACTTCTAAATCTCTGTCCTAGAAGAAGGGTGATCTCGATGCATTTACAATCCCATATACTATAGGGACATCTAGATTTGTAAGGGCATTATGTGACTTGGGAGCCAACAATAATTTGGTGTCACTGGATGTATTTAAGAAATTGAGTTTGAGCCCTCCAAAACTGACTACTATGTGGTTGTTGATGGCAGACTACATAGTAAAGAAACTCATGGGCATTTTGTTTGATGTGTTGAAAGTTAATAACTTCATCTTTTTGACCGATTTTGTCATTTTGGATTATGAGGTTGACTTTAAGATGCCTATCATATTGGGATCATTCATGGACATAGGTAGAGTAATAGTTGATATGGAAAATGGGGAGCTCAAGTTTAGAGTTAATAATGAAGAAGTCTTCTTCAACATCCGAAGAACTATGAAGTAGCCTACCGACATTAGGGCGGTGTTGGTGATTTGTTGTGTTAATGACCCCAGAGGGTATTCTTTTGGGTACCTTGATGAATTTTAAGAAATAAAGGTACCCACGTTGTGCCATGATATTAAATCAATATCTGCATAGGAGTCAACCTATGGAATTATTGGTGAAGTGTGAGAATCATCATAGCCACATTGTGCCGCGACGTTAAAGCAAGTGTTGGGTGGGAGGCAACCCATATTTTAGTGTTCACATTTGCTTTTCTTTTTTTGTATGTTTAATGGAATGCAAAGTGACCTATAATACGATAAAACATCTCTAATTCAGAATATTCTAGGTAAGGGTATGTTGAGACTAATTCATCAAGTTCATAAGTCCCACCTAGGCCAAGTAAGTTATATATTAACTGAAAAGATGGAATTTTAAGGATTTTTGGGGAATTTATGGACTTTAACCTATGAACTTACTTACAGGGTTGTAAATACCACTTACGACCTCATAAGTAGTAAGCTAATTATCAGAAGACATAGTCCAGAGAGTAGGGCATTAGGCCAAAAATTTAGTCCCTACTTATGGTGGACACCTATAGACCGTAGGTGGCTACCGTAAGTAGGCACCTTTTGGGACCAATTTTGTTTAAAAATTTGGTCCTAACCCAACATATATTAACCCTAAATTGACCCCCCAGGTATTTAAGCACCTTTACCCTATTTTAAATATAAATCCTTAAAATTCTCTCTTCCCTCTTAAAATTCAAACTACCCCACTTCCCCACACTTGAGAAAAGGCTGAAACATTACTTGTTCTTTGCACCAACATGTCCAAAAGCACTAAGTAACTGTTCAAGATTTGGTTTTACTCGGCTTTTCATAGTTCACTTTTCATTTTTCAAATAAAAGGTAATATTCTTGGTTCCTAATAGTAGTACCTTGTGTTAAACGCGAAATAAGTAAGTTGGTATGTTTGCTTTCATGTAAAATATGTAGCAACCATCATGATTGTATATAGCATCCTTGAATTAGCTTAAAATATTAATGAGGGTCATTGTTCTCTAATTAAACCTTAAGATCATACCCTAAAATAGAAGTTAAATTTGAAAAAGTAGAAGAATACCAAAAGTTTTGAATGCTAGTTTGTGTTGAAAAGTTATTTTAGTTGAATATGTGCTTATTGGACTTGTTGGGACTAAGTATATATTATATGGGTGCAAAAATAGAGGAAAAATTTAGAGTTTTTATACAAATTTTTCAGTCCCTCACTATCTTTCATACCCTAACACTTGGTTTTTCAGGTATATATGGCATCAAAAGACTCAACGAAGAAGGTTGCACCTTCTAGGTAATAAATTTACTATTTTAAGAGCATTAGCTCGTAAGAGGAATACCCAATTGCTTGGACCAGAGCAGCCTCGACCAGAGTGACATAACTAGTGACTAGAGGCAAGAGACATGCTGTAGCTGAGACAATCATTATGACCACCTTGGGCATACCACTGGCAGAGAAATCACAGTGGGGCAGACGACCTTTTTAATTTGTCCTAGGACCCAGACCGAGGGTTTCTAGGCCATATATAGGCCAAGTATGAAGTTAGATAGGAGAGAAATACCACACTCTTCCCATCTAGTTGAGGGTGATGATGATAATAACAACAAGGAGGTAGAGTCGGAGCTAGCACCAAAGGTAAACGCACAGGACTTCTAGTCTAAGGATGGGTCATAAAATAAGGATGAGTCATTAGTAGCATCCCAGTTTGAGAAGTTTACCGCAATTCAGGAAAAGCCATCAGTTATACCCCAGTCTGGGAGGAGAGGTACAGACCAGTCTTCACACCAGGTGCCAACTTCTGATTCAGAGGCACCATCTCAATATGATCAGACACCCGACCCCATACATGTCTCAGCAAAGCCTATTGATGAGGTAAACTCGAGATGGTATGTGTCGCTTAAAATTACACTCTAATTAAAAGTATAATACCGTTGATTACAAATATAGTAACCCAACTAGGTTGGGGTCATCCCACAGGAAAAACGTGGACAGTTGCTTAACATGATATAATCCGTAAGTAATACAGGAAAGTAAATTAGGGGATTGTAGTATCAATTATAAGTAGTCACCAAATCTTGAATGCTTTTGAGTTGTAGACAATATGAGACAAACACTAGGTTGTGTCCCCCCTGGCTTCTCGACTCCATAAATTTCTCGTGATAAACCCAAAAGTTCTATTGTTCTGCATGCAAAGTCTACAAGATAGGTAATATCTGCCGCCTGGTAAGCATGAAGATAATTTCACCCAATACCGGGTAAGTCTCAAGGTGTCGCCTTGTTACTTATTGCTATGACCTCAGTTCACTATCACGTGGTAGGATCAAGTGATTAGATGAGATGGCGTGAACTAAAAGGTGGAGGTGAATCCCAAATCACTGTCCTAATCTTTTTTTCCCAATCACAAGCTCCCTTATGGGGATGGATGCAAATACAGGCTATCTCAAGTTACTGTAGATACTAGAGATTAATTAATGTGAAGAAGATTAGGATACATGCAGAACCCTAGAACAGATGATTTTCACACTTTCTCTACGTAGCAAATCTTCTAGAGTTCCCACAACCTTAGTCAAGGAGATTAGCCGCTCATGTTTTTGCAAGAAACCATGATTATCAATGAATAATACATAAAATCAATTGCACAAGAATAAGATGAATAAACTACAAAGTCTTTAATTGAATAACAACCAAAAATCTCAAGAGCAATTGTAGAAGTATTGTAATAATATATAAAAGAGCCTAACCTAATAAAAGATAAACCCTAGGGTATTTATAGTATCTCAAAATATCATTAAAATTCTAATAAAAATGGGAAAGGTAAAGTTAAATCGGCAGTCGGTATGACTCGATCTTCGCTCGTATTTGTATTATACAAGTTGACCCCTGCCTTTTTGTATCCGTTTCAACGTCCATCTCCCAAGGTTTCAACTTCCTGTTCATCTTACGACTTTCTTATGAGCCGTACTTGAGTGTACGACTCATATCCATCACTCATATCCACTTGGAACTTTTGTCTTTCTAAGCCTTTAACACTACTTTGTATACGATATCCCTATACAAGTCATACTTAGACTTCTAACTCATATACTTATGATACATCAATCTTCGAACAGTAGCTTAGGTTTTGTTATGATTATGACTTCTTTTTATGACTCATATCCTGTTTTATGACTCAGATACTTGATTTGTATCTTCCTTATACTTGACTCTACAGGTTGGCCTTTGGTTCTGTTGTGAGTAAGATTCAGTATAAGAGTCATATCGGATGGGTATGATTCAAGTGTTGACTCATATACCGCTCAAAGTTTGTATTTTTAAGGTATTTTTCTTCCTTTTTTGTTCAAACCCTATTGTAGACCTGTTTTACCTATAATTCATATCAAAGTGCATCATATCCAACAAAATATCCTAAGTTCACACATAAATTTATGATTTTAAGCATCGAAAGTATCGTGTTTCTATGGCACATCAACACCCTCAACTTAGACATTTGTATATATTCAGGCAAACAAATTAAACTAACTATTTTCTAGCTTAGAGACGATGCTTAAACAGGAAATTCTCAAGCAACCCATGGCAGTGATTTTGAACTTAATTTGAATCTTGTTGTTTTCCTTTTTATTTCTAATTTTCAAAATTGAGCTGCGTATAAGAATTTAGTACACTTAGAAACATGCGGGAATCCGAGGATGGCATTATATTAGCAGTAGACATTTGGGTATCAATTCATCAAACAACCTAGAAACCTAGCAACATGGCCCACATGCGCTCACAGTCAAAGAAATACCATTCACTCTCCTTTTAGATAAATCAATCTATTAAAGGATTTAACAAATGACTCTCTCACTCACAAAGAAGTACCACCAATGTATAAAAAATACCATAAGCTTGCTCTTATGCTCTTTTCCTACGTTTTTAGGCAGTCATGGTAAGATAACTATAGGACTTTATTTGACTTGTAATGTAGGTTTTGGGCTGGTATGATATCTTTTGAGATTCATTTAGCGATTACGCCTCCTGGACACTGTGCCTTTCTCGGGGTTCACTCATTTTTCACTTCTTTTATTTCCACCCTTATGTCTTTTTTTTTTAATTTCAAGCACATTCTAATTGTTCAGGTGTGGTTTTCTAGCACTTATTTTTCTTATTCTTTTTCTTTTGATTTTTATTAGACCTTTTATTTATTTTTTTTTCACCACACCTAATCAGATTTCAACTATTTTCTTTACCCATTTTCAACATACTTGGTTTCCTCTTATGCACCCCTATAACAGCCACCCTCAACTCAGGTGATTTGCATGAGTTGAAGTGCATAGTATCCATAGGAGGACTAGGGCCAAAACAGGTTCATTGTAAGTTAAATAGGGGGTGATAGGTGTAACAAGAAAAATTGGTCTATGAAGGCTCAACTATTTGGATCAAGGGGGATTCATTCATTTGGTTAGGGCATTTTAGGCAGGTTTACCCTTTTAACATGACTTAGCTTATTTATCTTGCATTGTTATTATACTTATATTCTGATTTAGCACAGTCAGATGATGATACCTATTGAGTACCCATGGCTTTGGTACTCATACTTTAATTCTATACCTTTTTAATGTAGATCTGAGTACCAGTAGTCGATGCTAACGTTACAATCGTGTTATTGAGAGTTCAGAGTAGGGTAAGATCTCAGATCCTGAGTTTTCCTTTCTCCTTCTTCTATATTTATTTAGCCTTCCCTTATTTGAGACTGGTGTATAATGACTATTAGAGTACTTGTACTCCTTTTTTCTAGTGCTCTTGTACCGACACTACTAGGTCATGGAGTGTTGTATCATCTTATCTATCCTTCAAACTACTATTATTACTTGAATTATTATTGTTAGTCTTTACTTGATAATACTGACTTTTATGACCTTTTGCCACTAAATTATCCCATTGCTTATAGCTTTGATCTATGGTTTGGCTTACCTACGATGGGATAAAGTATGTGCCATTATGACACATAAATCGAATCATAACAAATCGGTATCAGAGCCAGGTTCACTAATATTATTGGTATAAGAGCAAGTGTCTAGTAGATTCTTGCGGATCAAAATGATAACGTCTATTTCTTATCTTTGGAAGGCTATAAGACATTCTTAAGAGTTCTTCACTTTATTCACTAACTTTGTTAAAAGAGTTTGAGTTAGTTTCTAAAGATTCCTTTTCACAGATGGTTAGGACATGTGCTACCGCTACATAAAAGAGGACTTCGAGTCTACAACTGGGGATCCCATAATAGTACATAGATGATTGAGAGGTCGAGGATATCCTAGAGAAGTATCCTCATCTAGGAAACAGTATAGGGGATATTCACCAAACCCTATTCTTACTCCCAAGCCAGAGATTCTTCTACCCTAACCAGTGGTGCGATAGGGACCATCCCAGGCTCCATCAGGATTTATTTCTTCTTCAATGCTTAGGGATACATTAGTTTAACTTTTGGGATTGGTTGGTGGTGTGACTCCTGATGGTGCACGTTCTATTGATTATATAGGTACTTAGATGAGGAGAAGTCTATATCTAAGTCTTCTAGAGTTGAGATCCCTTCTATATCGGTAGCTACTCAGCCGGTAGTTACCCAGCCTGCTATGTCTATTGAATAACAGAAGATGTCTGGTAGATTTTTTAGATTGGCTTCGCCTAGCTTTCCTGCTGCACTGGTCAAGGATACCTATGAGTTCTTGATTACTTATAATGATAGGTTCTGTAATTTAGTCCTAGTTGAGACTCGTGGTATGGATTATACTACTTTTTAGTTAGACTTGGTAGCTCAATACTGGTGGAAAGGTCATCTTGATTCCAGGACAGCTATATCTCCCCTATTAATATGGACTTAGTTTACTGAGATCTTCTCAGAGAAGTATATGTCTCACAGTCTTAGAGATCATCTGATGGATTAATTCTCGAGGTTGGAGTAGATCTTCATGACTGTTGCGGATTATAAGGCTCAATTTCATGAGTTTCCTAGACATACTACTTCTATCTTAACTATAAGTATGATAGGGTTTGATGATTTATTTATAGATTGAGACTTTCTCTTCGCATGTCTATGCAGAGTTTAGTTACTGTGGGTAGGTCTTTTTTTACGTTGTCTAATCATGTCCCAGTGTAATACCCCAAAAAATCCAAACCAATATTAGATCCATGTACCAATCTTATACATAGTACATCATGGTTCTTTTATAGTTTTGTGAGTAATTTAGATGTATATTAAGGCTTCAAATAACTCCCAGCTATCAGACGAATCAAAACATTTCTTATCGATTGAATTCTTGAGAAGGATATTGGTATAGTAAACTTCAAATGATCATATCTCTCACTATACTTGGAATTTTTGAGCTCATGACCTATCACCAGATAGATAATTTAATTATCTTTCCAACAATACCAATTTTTCCTAAATCTCATATCGGAGAAAAGAGTTATTCCTATTTTACTCCAGCATGTTAGGCTGGAAATAGTGTGACGACATTCGTGATAGCTTATCACATTTGTGACGCCCTATCACGAAGGTCGTCAGTCTTAGGCAGAAACCAGCTCCTAAGTGATGACATTCATGATATCTTATCACATTTGTAATGCCCTATAATGAAGTTCGTCAGTCTTAGGCAGAAACCAGCTCCTAAGTGACCACATTCATGAGAGCTTATCACATTTGTGACTCCCTATCATGAAGCTCATCAGCTATGATTTTTCAGCAACTGGGAATTTATTTCATAATGGTATTTTGGTCATTTCCTTCACCTTCCACAACTTATAACCCTAAAGAAGCATAATTTTTCTCATTTTTCTTCAGTTAAGCATCTCAAAAACCCTCTCTTATGCTCTCAACCACAAGATTAGGGTTTCCATCAAACTCATCTCTCAAAATCAAGATTCAAGTCTTTTTCTAAGCTAATTGAGAATTAAGGTTCCCAATCCAAGAACTCTCCAGTAAATCATCAAGGTTTCCTTTCTAAGGTATGCGTAGTGTTCATCTATGGATCGATTCCATTCATAGAGCTCAAGAACCATATTTTAAATATTATTTTATAAACTTTTTGTGCTGATATGAGTATATCCATGTTGACGATTGTTGTTTAAGTTTCAATGTGATGTCTAAGGGCGTTTTCATGGAATATATATGTTTATTAATTGAAAATCATGAACTTTAGGTGGTTTAATATGGTACAAGTATGAAACCCACCTATGCCTTAAAGAATGTATGCAAGGTGTTTGATAAAATACTTAGGATGCTAGAAATTTATGTTTGTATGATTCTATGATGTATAAATGACCAGTCCATGTTAACTATATACTTCAATATGAATTCCATGCTTTTTATGTGTTGCTATTGTGGTGGTATGAAGCATGTAAGATAATGGAGACATACAATATGTACACGAAATATATCCATGCATTCCCTACAATGTTTAAGATGTTGAATAACTATATGAAATATGATATCCCCTACTTATGATATTATGAATTGTGGACTTAAATCTTGTGATCAAGTCATGTTATGTGTGTCAGTTTCCTTCTATCGAGTACTAGGGATATTCGTGCCCGAAAAACATAGTTATGTACATAGAGCCATGTCATATTTTCACGATAATCTCAGTCAAGCTATAATCTATAGAACTCAGTCAGTCATGTGACTCAGGAAACCTCAGAAATCTCATGATCTTAGTTAACTCTCAGATAATAGTACTACTCCATCAGTCAATAGAAGTTAGTTAATCTATCCATGTACAGTCAGTTGAAACATGTTTAATCTCTTCAGATGGGATTAGAAGTTAGCACCGAGTGAACCCAAGGATGGAAACTCACCTACTAGTTTAGGGTGTGATTCTTAGCAGTCATCCTTGTGTTCCAGAACTACGTAGCCAGTGTAGGTTGAGACATCTTAACCTATCAGATTAGGGTTGATAAGGTGGATTAACCTGTTAGTTTAGGGTTCCCACCATTCTCCTTTCGAATACCTTCCAGCTAAAGGTCACCCACAACTATCCTTACCAGTGGTGCGGTATTAATACCCCTCCAGTCAGGACAGAGATTGGACCCCAACTTAGCTTTATGTGTTATTGGGTCATGTCGGTTAAATAACTACCTCCCACAGTTTCAAAATTAGTCTCAGTAAACAAACTCAGATAGATCTTTAGATTTTAGTATATCAGGACTGCCAGATACAGTCAGACTCAGTTATAGTACAGAACTCAAATAGTTCCATCAGATTCAGGATTGTCAGATACAGTCGCCCATGTTATTAGAATTTTAGTATTAGTCACGTTAGCCATCAGTAAACCATGTATTAGAATACAAGACTAGCTATCATGCACCCACAATTTCAATTACTATGTATGCATATTTGTACTCTTATGTTTATATCAGTCTGACAGTTAGCATTGTTCATGTATATAAACCCTATTTGTATTTAGCCTACCTCACTCGTATACTCAATACATTCCCTCGTACTGATATATTTGTGCTATGGTGCTTTATTTTCATATTACACCATAGGTTCAGAGACACGAGCTCTAGATCAGTAGTAGCAGTAATATTTCCAGTCACAGAGATTTTAGTGAGTCCTTTTTATTTGAGGACAATATGATTTGATTTATTCATTATTATTTTAGCCCGTTATCAGATTACAGAGTTAGTTGGAGACACGTTTCTTCAAATCATATTCAGACACTACTTAGAGGCTTTTAGATTCAATATTCAGACTTATGTTCAAATTTGATTCAGTTTTCAGCTGTTTTGGGTATCTTTCACCCATATGGATATTATGTTCTGACAGATTCTTTATTCAGTTAAACCTTATGGCCTACATGTTTATGTTTTCTACATTATTATGTTATATATACGGTGTACAGGTACAGATATCAGTCATGGGTTAGCTTGTGGTCCCTCGGGGTCATGAGCACCTTATAGCATTTCGATTCAAAAAATTGGGGCATTACAAACTTGGTATCAGAGCCTAAGGTTCAATAGAGTCCTAGGAATTCTAAAAGCCGCATCTAGTAGAGTCTTGTGCATGGGTGTGTTGCGCGCCACATTTATGTATAGGAGGTTATAAGATGTTTTAGGAATAGTTCACTTTGTTCAGTATTCATGGATGAGGTATGAAATACCTAAATAATTAAGTCGAAAGCAAAAAAATAATTAAAGGAGATCCACCATTCCTACTAATCTACAATTACAAAACTAATGTATTAACTCACCCCATAATTGTCAAACACAGTTAAATTGCATCACATGCACGGATGACCAGGGAGTAATTAAAAGGGAATCTACCACTTACAGAGGTACTTCTAGAGATCTGCTCCTACTTATCTAAAGGTAACTAACTTTTTATATATAGGTATCATAAAAGATTCACAAAATTGTGAATATAGCTAGTACCTAGAAGGATAAGAATACATATATTCACATAATTAGGCAATCAAACTTGGTTCTAGACAGTATTATCAAAGGCACAGGCACGCTTAAGCCCCGAAGCGAGGCACAAAACATATTCATCACTTCACCTCGTTTCATGTACATAATCGTCATCATGGCTACAAGGCATACTTTTCTTTTGTCAATGAGCACAATCCTGAAGAGGAGACACTAAATAATTGATATTTCACTTTACCGTAATTTGATTTTCAATATCTATGTACCTGTTATTATTTTATATGATTATTAGTCTCGGACTACAAATACGTATTTGCATTTTTCCTCCATTAGCACCTTCTTCATTAGCTCCCACATTTTATTGCGTTCTGCGATTAAAGCCCAATGGATCTTAAAGCTTTATTGCGCCTTTCGCCTTTGATAACACTGGTTCTAGATCCAGTTGTACCAATAGCAGCTCCAAGAAACAAGTGATAAAGTAAGAATTCCATTGCTAACTTCTTTTTTCCTGGTGGATAAGTACTCATGCCAGAACTTAAAGAGCTCAAAGACATTTCCATGTTGACTCAGTCTAATATTGCAGAGGGCCAAGATAATCTAACTGAACAAAAAAACAATTATTGATAAGAGCTGAATTAAAAACTATTCACCTTGGGCTGAACTTGAGGACATTATATCTTTCGTCTGAATCAAGTAATTCCTGGAGATTGTCAGCTCGGCATGTAGCACCAACGCTTGATGATATATGGATGAGGTTCAAAACTGTAACATAACTAATAAAAACATAATATATGGATGAGGTATGAAATACCTAAAATAACTGAAATAAACTGTCTGAACATACTGTAGTTCGAAAAGCCTCTAACTGACTGAACTGTCTTAAGGAGTTAATGGGACATGTCCCCAACTAACTCCAACTAATAAATTAATTAATGAGATAATAAAGTAATGGTCATGTCTTCAAAGGATGAGGACTCACTGCTAACTCTAACTGCAGAGACTGAAATGCTACTGATGCTCTGGAGCTCGTGCTTCTGAACCTATAGTATAAAATACCATAGTGTAAATGTGTCAGTACATTGGAATGTACTGGTATACATGTGAGGTAGGCTGAATGCAAAGGGTTCATATTCATGAACTATACTAACTGACTGATTAACATGAGCATGAGAATACATGCATGAATACATAATAACTATAACTGAGTTCGTGATAACATGATTACTGAGTCTGAGTACTGATAACATGAGATACTTATATCTGTATAACTGAAATAACTGATACTAAGCGACTGTATCTGACAGTCTAGGTTCTGATGAAACTAGTTGAGTTCCGTACTATTCTGAGTTGACTGTATCTGACAGTTCTGAATACTATAGAACTATCTGAGTTTTATGATTGAGACTGAATAACTGTATCTGACAGTCCTGATTCTGTACTGAAACTGTGGGAAGTAGTTATTTAACCGACATGCCCCTAATATGCTATTATGACTGAGTTGGGGTCCAATCTGTAACCCCAATTGGAAGAGTGTCAATACCGCCCCACTGGTAAGGACAATCTATGAGTAATCCTCATATAACAGGTAACTCTAATGAGAACGGTGGGAACCCTCATATAATAGGTTAAGCCACCTCATCTGCCCTTATATAACAGGCTGCGATGTCTCAACCTACGCTGGCACGTAGTTCTGGAATGCAAGGATTGCTTATAAGAATCACACCCTCATATAACAGGTGGGTTCCCATTCTTGGGTTCGCTCGATGCTAATTTCTACTCCCATCTGAATAGAAACTGAACATGATTAATTGAACTGACTGGACTAAGTTAACTAAGTTCCATTGATGGCGGAATACTACTGAGATTACTGAATTTCTGAGGTTTCTAAAATTACTGAGTTTATTGAGTTTTCCTGAGTCATATGACTGACTGAATTTCTATGAACATAGATCAACTAAGGGTATCTTAAAAACATGACACTGGCTCTAGGCACACAGCTAATTGTCGGATACAAGTACCCCCCAGGACTCGATAGCATGAAACTGACAAAGCATGACTTTCTTGAATGCATGACCAACATCGATAATACATAATATAATAAGATGGGATTTCACGAAGTACAAGTGCTAAAGCACTACAATTGCTACACATATATTCATAATTCATTGACTAAGACATTTCATCAAATACTTAAAATGCATGAACTTGTACATGAATGGGGATTTCATATTATCATACTAGAATAACACTTTTCCTTCACATAGGCATTTAATCAAACACCCGGGAAGCATGCTTTGGTTATACAATCATCAACACATCTAAAAATCATGGATACATCTATCAACGTATAAATTTAAGGGTTTATCATGATTATTATGCAAATCATCACATCCTAGGGTCAATAATTGGAATATGTAATTTCAAACATAAATCAAAACCCCACAACATCATGAACATGGATTTTAATTCAATTTTAATGATGAATATTCATACATACACAAATCTTGGATTTTGAAAAGAGATTCTTGAGCTTCATGGGTGAAAGTGACCCATGAATCAACACATGACATATCTGGGTAGATGATTTCTTGAAGATTGATGGAGAAAAACTTGAATCCTTGACTTGCAAGTAAACACCTAGGGTTTTTTGTTCTTGGGGATTGATTTTTGAGAGAAAACCCTAATTTGATGCTGTGAATGAATATGAACTTATGAGCCTTGGTCTGATATAATTAGGGGTTAAAACGGGTGGAAAAAGACCCCAATACCCATTAAAAATGACTTAAAATTCACTGAACGGGACCTACAACAGCTCGTGCGATGATCTATCACTGGCTCGACAGTCCGTCATTTTGACCGTCGTACGTGGACTAAAAAAAGAGACTCACTGCCTTATAGCGATGGCTTGGGCGACGGTCCATCGCAAGTTCGATGGTTCGTCAACCTGTCTGTCGCACCTTATCCAGAAGGTTGACTCACTATCTTAGATATGACGGTCTGTCACTAGATCGACGGTCCGTCAACCCGGTCGTCGCACTTGGGCGATTCTGACAGCTTTGAGTAAAACGTCCATAACTTTTTACTCCTATACTAGATTTGGACAAAATTGGTATCGTTGGAAAGCTAATTCAATTTTTCACATGATAAAAAGTAAAAATCTTAAAAATTCCACGTGTACAAAAATAGATTCATATTTCAAAGTAAGTTTCTGACATTCTTGGGACGATTTTATGCTAGGTAGAAGTATGGGGTATTACAAAAAATAGTGCATCATGTATTTGTTCAGTGCGTCGTGTCTTTGTTTCTAGTGAAGATGATGCTAGAGTTTGGAGCTATTATGCACTGAGTGTAGGAGACGAGGGCCCTTTTATATAGCATCAAACATTGTACAAATGATGGAATGCAAAAGTCTCAAATAAACTTAAACTAATTGTTTTAGATATTCCTACAATGGTTTATGAAATAAATATGAATCTGCACTATCTAGCTTGCAATAGATATACTTGGGTGAAGGAAATACTAAGTAGTTGGCCACTGTTGGTGGATTTCTTCTAGAATTATAAAGTTCAATTAAAGACTACTCTAGTGAAGTGGAAAAGGCCAGATCGTGGGTGGTATAAATGTAATTCTATTGGTCCATCTAGAGGGAATCATGGGAAGAGCTCTATTGCATTTTACATAATGAATAAGGATGAGAATCTAATACATGCATACTGTAAGCAAATCTAAGAAGGATTAAGTACTTTTGCTGAAACTTCAACAATGATGGAAAGATGTAAATATTGTATACAATATTAATTTTTACTTCATATCTTAGAGACTGATTCTATGGCCCTTACTAAAATGGAGAAATTAGAGTGGGAGAGTCCTTGGAATATTGTGGAGGTAATTAGGAGATTAAGAGGATAGATAAAGGACTATAAGATTCAAATCCAACATCTATACAGAGAAGGAAATTCACTTGCAGATTTTTTTACTAATTATTATTTTAGTTTTGCAGGTACAAAAATGTTTAGCTTTGTTATGGAACTATCTAAGAAAGAAAAATACATTCTAATCATAGAAAAACAGTAAGTACCACAAATGAGAATCAAAAGACTTAAAAGGAAAACACCGAATCGAGGATATGACCTAAAAGAGCAGAGTATATTCTCCCCAAAATCAAAGAAAATCATGTAGGGGAGGTCAACACAAATCATACTAATATTGTTAGTATTCATTCAAGGTTGCATCAATTAATTACGGTTGCATTAACAATATTTCGTGTTGACCTTACAATATTTCCTTCTATTTTAGGGGATGTAAATATTGTTATATACAACCTTGAATGAATACGAACTAGTTTATTTCCTTCTATTTTTATTTTGGGGTTGGGCCTTTAATTTGGACCTAATCCTTTTATTTTGTATTGGATAATTTTTTATGAATAAATGGCCTATGACTAGTTTTTTTTGGTAAAAAAGAAACTATTGAAGTCTCAATAAAGGAAAAGTAGATTAAAAATAGTTTTTGGGTTGAGTAAAAGCTAATTACATGGTCAAATATTTTTTTAGTTTAAGTGTAAATAATAATTATCTATGTTAAACAACGTGTTGTTGGTTACATGTTAAAAAACTTGTTATTATTTATACAGAAATATTTATTTTTTTTCTCTTCTATTATTATTGTTTTAAATGTAGAAAAGAAATTCAACAGATTCTTCTTGCATAATGTATTTTGATTTTACAAAATTTTGTGATGTTTACATATTTTGAAACTATAGCAGATAAGGGTAGAATTTTTATGCACATTGTTATGAAATAGTGTCATGATACAAAAATTAAGGGTCATGATGACACTTGTCATCGCAAGCCTTGACAAGTAGGTCTATCACCTAAATTGATATGAAATGAAAGATAATACCAAAATTCAATGCAAGGCTTCTAGAGCAAAACCGAACCACACCAATATGGTAATGGTGGAAGTACATAACCAAATGTACCATAAAATATCTCAAAACCTGGTGTCACAATGTAAGAACTACTAAATACATCTCAAACCTCAAAAAATACAATGATAGTCTAAATAAGATCAAAATTTATCTCTGAATACAAAATAAGACATGAGCTAGATAAAAAGAGATAGTAGATCAACTTTAGAAGCATAGATTGACCGCTAACTCGAATAATACTCCAAATACCTCTTGAATCAGCTACCATCATACTCGTACCTGGATCTACACCGAAAGAATATAGTAAGAGTGAGTATGGTGCACTTGTACTCAGTAGGTATCATAGGCTGACTGAGCAAAGTAAAAAAATAAAGAATATAACATACATACTATGGACACATCACCTGCAATAAAAAAAAGGAAAAATTACAGGAAGTGACAAACTTAAGACCATAATAACAATAAATAGCAATACTTTTTCAAAATTACATTTTATAGTAAAAGTAGCAGTTTTTTGCCCATTAACTCTATAAATGCGTGTTTCACTCTTTTTTTTCCTATTTTCACTCCATTATTTTACCTCTCTCCAATTTACCCAAAAATGAACTTCACAAACATCATCTCTTTCTTTTTTTCACACAATTACACCTTCATAACGTGTAATTTTCTTCACGTAAATTTGCTGATAAACAAACCCTAAATTTCTCAAAAAAGTTTTCAATTCTGGTAAGTATCTCTCTCTTTTCTCACACATTTACACCTTCACTATGTGTATTTTTCTCTCTCTTATTTTATTTTTTTGCCATATTTTGTAATCTCCAATATCACAATCTATTTTTTTCAAATTGTTCATATGAAGGAGAAGGTGTATGTTGCTGCTAAGTTAAGGTGAGTGTATTTTAGTTTACTTGAAAATGAGAAAATTGAGAATTTTATTGGTTGGTCTGTAAAGTGGAGAAAAAGTTGAGTATTCTGTTGCTAATGGTGGAAGCATGGAGAAGATAAAGATGGTGTGTTGTTCTCTGTCCGGTGAAGAGAAAAAAATGTGAACCCCCTGTGTGTGTGTAATACTCTATCAAATATAGAAATGGATGAATAGTTGATTATAAATACATATCAGAGTTATATTTATAATTTTTGTAAGGCAATAAAAATATGAATTAGACATGTATTCTGTAGATACATATGCAGAGCTATATATATTTTTTTGTAATGTAATATGTATTATGTAAAAGAAAACATATGCATTTTATGTATTTCATGTACTTATGTACTTATTAGAGGATAACATATTTACTTATTTGTATTTTTTACTATTTAAGATATGTATCATGTATATTTTGATTACTTATATGTATATGTATATAGTTGTCCATTTTATTAGAGAGATTTTGTGTCCTATATGCTTATATATATATATACACAAGTCAAAAATATATTTCTGTAAATACATATGCAGAGATATATGTATATTTTGTACTGTAAATACATATGATTACCTATTTGTATATGTATATAGTTGTGTTTTTTGTTATAGAGATCTTGTGTCCTATATGTTTATATATATATATATATATATATGAGTCAGATATGTTTTGTGTAAATACATATGCATATATATTTATGTTTTGTACTTTTAAATACATATGCAGATCTGTACGTCTATTTGTTTTGTATATCTTTTGAATATGTATATTTGATATAGATATTTGTCTTTTAGACATAAAAGATAGAGATAAAAGAGTAAAAAAAACAAAAAATACAAAAATACAAAAAATGAAAAAGAAAAATTCGAAAAAAGTGAAAAAGAGAAAAAGGAAAGAGAAATAGAAGTATAAAAATAAAATCCAAAAAAAGAAATAAAAAATAAAAATAGAAAAAAAGAAGAAGAAAACAAAAATAAGAAAAGAAAAAAAAATACGAGAAAGGAAAAAATAAGAAAATGAAAAAGAAAAAAATAAAGAAAAAAATGAAAGAAGGAGAAAAAAGAAGAGAAATAGAAGAGACAAAACAAAGTCGAAAGAAAAAATGGAAAAGAAAAAAGAAATAAAAATAAAAAATAAAATGATAAAAAAAAGAAGATGAAAAAAAACTAACAAGAAAAAAAGTTAGAGATATAAGGAGAAAGAGAAAAAAAACAGTAATGATGATGTATTTTGAATTTTTGAAGTTGAGTTTGATTTTAAAAAGGAATCTACTAATTTAAATAAGAGTAATTAATGGAAAAGGAATCTAATGGTTTTAAAAGGAATTTAATGTTTTAAATATATGAGATAATTATTCCTTATTTAACTCAATTGATTTGAGTAAAAGAAGAGCAGGAAATCTTGTTGTATATGTATTTTAGTAGCAACACTTTTATAAAATACAAAATAGAAGTTGCTATTTCAGATAATTATGAAACAGTTGCTATGAAACTTCTAATTATGACCTTAAGTTTGCTACTTATGAAAATTTTCCATAAAAAAATGTCTCAAATAGTAGCCTATACTGTTTACACTAACAATTTTACAATATACATATATACCATACACAAATATGAGAAAGAAGCACAATTATATGCATATACCAAATACAAGTATAAGAAAGAAGTATAAGTAGACAGATCAAAGATAATAATACAACACAGAATGAACATAATATATGGGATGCAATGAGGATGATGATGTGATGTTCAAGGTTGTCACATAACCTCCATATACACTTACCGAACTATACTCCCAAGGTAGGATCCGTGGAGTTTCGTCAACTCATATACAATCTAATATCCAATATCAATATCTATGACTTTCTTCCGGCACATCCATCGACAGAGGATTTTTAAAGATGTCACATTTTCTATTAGGAAAAGCCAGTGTCTCCAGTATTTTCACAGTGGTTCCAATGTTTCACAAGTGCATATAATATGAGGATGCAATGATCACAACCAACCAAAATGAGAATTTCTAGAGCCAACCAATATACTAACCATGTGAGCCAAAATCAACTCAATATGCCAGCAATCCATGAATCCAATGTAATCATATACTAATAGAGCGAAAAATACAACAATATGCCATCGATACCATATAAATATTAGTTTAGTCTTTTCACCAATAAGAAGCCACCAAATATAAATACATAAGGCCAACAATATCATACAAGACCCTACATGGTAATACTTAGCAGATAATGTCTCAATATCATCAAATAATAACAAAATAGGCCTCCACACGAGCACAACACAATACTAATATATTTTATGATTGGTTCCCACGCTCATAACATGATTTTATATCAATATTAACTACCCAACCCAGTCTGAAAAAAGTTAAGCCATAATCTATCTCAAATGCCGTAAATCAATATAAATAAGCCTTTAACATTGAGCTTTCACCTCACACACATACTCGAAATTAGCTAAAACATGCAAATATAGAGTCTATGTGTCAAAAGAGACCAACGATTCCCATATTGTCTATTTCTAGATAGGGGTCAAAATGGACCCCTTAAAATGAGTTTTTGAAAAAGAATGGTAAAACTAGAAATTTTAGTCCAAAAATATATTTTTCAAGATTAAAGGACCTCATAGAAGAAAACCTAAGTGAAAACGAGTTGAAATTGGGTTTCAATCGAGAAGTTCCTAATTTAAGTCTTCCAGGCCAAAATCCCCAAATTTTACTTTTGGATCAAAGTTTTAACAAGATTTAATTGATAAAAATTGAAGAAAGAAATTGAAATAGGAGTTTGGAGCTTACCCAAGCTTAAAAATGGAAAAAATTGCCCAAAAACTCAAAACCCCTAGATCCAAGTGTCAAAAATTGTGAAAAATCATGAAAATGAGGATTTTAATATTGCCCAAGTATCTCCTAGGTGATCACCAGGTCACTTAAGAAACCATCGCTTAGGAAACCAGGTGTCGCTTAAGTAGTGATCACTTAAGCAACCAGGTGTCGCTTATGGGATACCCGCCTAGCCCGCGAATGTGGCTTAAGCGACAAGCGCCTAGGCGAGACTGGTGTTGCTTAGGCGACACTTTAGCTATCAATACAAGTCACTTAAGAGACCAAAGTGTTGCTTAAACGGTGTACCAACTGAATGGTGCACCAGCTGGAGAGTTGGAGGATTCAAGTCTCCGCGAACCCCTCGTGATTCATTTGAAATCTCAAGAATACAAATGAACTATGCTACTAGACTAAATTCGCGCTCTAGACTCAATGACGATATCCGATTTTCAAAAAAAATATCTTTTTCACAAAGTTGACCCCTGAAATCTAATTTTACGACTTTCTAAATCAAGGGTCGAAATAGGATATAAAAGTTGAAAAACTACACCAACTATATTACCAACCTAAACTCGATATTTTGGATATCCAATGCATAGATTAACAAATGTTGACCGAAGTCAACTATAAAGACTTTATAGCCACCATAAACTACAATCTTAGATAAGTCACATCAAAATGCATTAGGAATCATGCTAATTATCACTACACTCTAGAAATACCACAAAGCAACCACAGGAGAGAAAAATTGTCAAATCACACAGACATAAATATTTCACAGAAATTACCAAAAATTAGGTCATTACATCATCCACCACTAAGAATCTAGTTCTTTCTCAAACTAAAGTCAAGAGAAATACCTAAATCAACGAAAAACTGGGGATAACTATTACACATATCAGACTCAACCTCCTAAGTAGACTCATCTATAGGTCGTTGACTCCACTAGACCTTAACCACTAGAATAACTCTTGAACACGACCATCTAACATCCTTAGCTAGAATAGAGGCCGACTCCTCAATAAAAGACAATCTCCCATCTAACTGGGCTTAATACCAATGAATGACATTAGACTCATCCAAAATGTAATGCCAAAGTATAAATACTGGAGTGATAACTGTTATTGTAAGCAAATTAAATAAAAGGCAAGTGATTATCTTAACAACTCTTGAAATCAATCACACAAGCTCTCAATATTTTCTCTAAAGTCTGAATGGTCCTCTCTGCCTGACTATCCATCTGCGGGTGGAAATCTGTACTAAGAGAACTTGGGTACTAAGACCCTTCAAAAAAGCCTTCCAAAGTCGAGAACTAAACTGGGTACCTCTATGAGATAATAGTCAAAATGACTCCATGTAATTTTACTAACTCCCTAACGTAGAGCTTAGAGTAATCTTCAGCTGAATCTAAAGTGTTAACTGGCAAGAAGTGGGATGACTTAGTTATTCGGTCCACGATAACCCAAATAGAATCATGTTGTTGACGAGTATGAGTCAACCCTATAATGAAGTCCATATTCACCATTCCCACTTCCAAGTAGGAATACTAAATTCCTAAAATGTACCACTAGGTCTCTATTGCCCAACCTTAACCTGTTGGTAATTTGGACACTTAGCCATGAATTTTTCATGCCATTCCACCAATAGACTTCCCATAAATCATGATATATCTTAGTGGCTCCGAGGTGAATAGAATATAGAGAATCATGAGCTTATGCTAACATCTGCTATCTCAAGCTATCCACATCTAGAACATATAATCTGCATGAACAACAAAGAACAATAGCTCTCCTTTGAGAGAAAGCCTCAACTTTCTGACTCTAAACTATTTCCTTCAACCTAAGCAAAATAGGATAACTATCTTGCTTTTCCTTCACCTCAGCTAGCAATAAAGATTCTGAACCAAAATATTACCTTCGATTGAATCACCCAACCAGACTCTTAACCTAGCAAGTTGATGAACCTCAAGAACTAACTCTTTCTTATCATCCTCAACGTAAGGAGCACTCCTGATAGACTACCTGCTAAGGGCGTCAACCACTATATTGGCCTTATTTGGGTGGCACAAGACGCTCATATCATAATTCTTTAATAAATATAGCCACCTTCTCTAACAAAGATTAAGATCTTTCTAGCTAAATACATACTGAAGACTCTTATGATCGTTGAACGCATCAACATGAACCCTATGTAGATAATGCCTCTAAATCTTTTTTTGGCAAATATGACTGCTGCTAACTCAAGATCATGAGTTGGGTATTTCTTCTCATAAGGTTTGAATTGTCTAAAGGAATATCCTTGCCCTGCCGCATTAATACACAACCAAGACCAACTCTAGAAGTATCACAATAAACCTTAAATCCATCTGAACCCTCTGGTAGAGTCAAAACTGGAGCGTAAGTGAGTCGAGTCTTCAACTTTTAAAAACTCTTCTCGTAAGAATTGGACCACTGAAATTGTCTTTTTTCTGAGTCGGTCTGGATATGGGAGAATCAAGAGAGGAAAATCTATTACCAAACTATCGGTAGTAGCTAGCTAATCCCAAGAAACTCCTAATATCTGATAAAGAGATGGGTCTAGGCCAGTTTTTCACTGCTTTGGTCTTTTGAGGATCAACTCGAATGCCTTCACCCAAAATAATATGACCTAGAAATGCTGCTGATTTCAACTAGAATTCACACTTGTTGAACTTAGTGAATAAATGGTGATCTTTAAGAGTTTTCAAGACAATCCTCAAATGATCTGCATGTTCATTTTCACTCTGAGAACAAACAAGGATGTCATCTATGAAGAGTATAACGAACATGTCCAAGTACTGCTTGAAGACCCTATTCATCAAGTCCATAAAAATTGTAGGAGTATTCATTAAACCAAAAGACATAAAAACAAATTCAAAGTGACCAAATTGAGTTTTGAAAGCTGTCTTTGAAATGTCACATTCTCTGACTCTGAGCTGATGATAGACAAATCTGAGGTCAATCTAAGAGAAATAGTTAGTACCCTGAAGTTGGTTCAACAAGTCATCAATTCTAGGGATGTGATACTTATTCTTGATTGTGACTTTTTTCAACTGATGATTATGGTTCTTACCTGCCAAAATATGCATCACTACCCAAACACTCACCCATAATACTCATCACTACCCAAATACTCACCCAAAATATGCATCACTACCTGCCAAATACTCACCGTTGTTGTTCCTATCATATTTTTTACAAATTGGGTTAGTGCAAATACTATTCACACTACCCTGGGACTTAAAGAATGGCTCTCTATCACGAGTATCCTATCTAAACTTGGGTACTGGAGCACTAGCAGAAGACAGGACTGGAGCTAAAGATTTTGGTGGAACAGAGAATGATTACCACCATCTGACTTCTTCTGAGAGAAATTAAAACTACCAGTTCTTTCACTTTTATTCTCCCTTTTCTTTTTTTTGATCTTCTCCTCATCAATTTGTTGAGCATGAACCTTTAATCTCGAGATGTCCATCTCCTTAACCAATATGGCTGTTCTACACTCACTGACTACATCTTCAGAAATACCTAACATAAATTTGTTCATTCAAACCCTAGAGTCAACAACCACAGATGAAACAAACCTTGCCAACTGAGTAAACTTAAGTGAATACTCTTTCACACTCATGTTGCCCTACTTCAGGTTTATGAATTCCTGTACCTTGGTTTCTCTTAACTTACATGAAAAGAACTATCTAGGAATACAGTAACAAACTCATCCCATTCTATTGACCCTGCATCTGTACATTTGTCCTCCTTCCACTGCTTGAACTATGTATAAGCCACTCCTTGCAATTGATAAGTATCCAAATTAACACTCAGTTGAAGTGACACCCATGATCTCAGTAACCTTCTAAATACTGTCCAGGTACTCCTGTGGGTCCTTTTAAGGCTTAGACCCAAAGAACATCAGAGGATTCATCCGAGTGATATCCCAGACTCTAGTAACTATTATATTCACAACTAGGTTGGCTGGTACAACATCTTATCGGTTATTCTTGGCTATCATTAATTGGGGTAAGGCTGTGAAGGCAGCCCTGAACTCAGCGTGGGAGTCCTTTTTATTTAGAGGGTCTTTTGGAACTAAATATAGGCCTTGCCGATTCCATTCCTCCTTATATTTGTTCACTTGAGAGGCATTTTGTATAAATGGGTAGAGGATGAGTTAGAATAAGGATATTAATAGAGTTCACACTTTATCGCACGATATGAGTCATGAAAGAAGTAAGACTTTGCTAAAATATTTCATAGCCTCTAACTCATAAGTATGATGCTCTCCACACCTATGATTAAGACTCTACTTAACACGACTTTTAGATACCCTAGGACACTTTAAATCTGTTACTCTGATACCAAGTTTGTCATGACTCGAGACTGCTCCTAGTTGTAACACGATGCTTAAAGTCACAAGTGACCCCAAGCTAACCCATGGCCTGACATAATACTATGAATATTGAATAAGTACCAAAATATTGGGAAGAAGCTAAACTAAAATAATATGGTAATAATGATAAAAGAATCAATGCTGAATAAGAATGTCAAAACTAGAACAGTCTGACAAAGCCCAATATGCTGAAATATAACTAACTAATTGTCTGAAAGCCTCAACTCATATGATTTGTTAGGACAAGTCCCCCACTAACTCCAATTGACTGAAAACAAAATAAAATAAAGTATTGAATGAAAAACTAACGAATAGTCCTCCAATAATGAGGACTCACCAAACACTGCTGCAGAATGTGGTACCAAACTGTACTAAGCACGATTTGGATGCTAAGTGTTAGAACCTATATTATAAGATTGTGGCACAGGAAAAGTATGCAATTAGTACTTTGAATGTTTTGAGTAAGTGAGATGGGAAAACAACTAATATAACTTAAACATAATGTATGAAATATAATGATCTAATGCAAACCAAGTATGAACTTGTGTTGTAAGATAAACCAAAATAACTAAATAGAAGGTCATGTGAAATATAGAACTGAAGCATACACTTAGGACTGTGAGAGCTCACATTAACCAACATACCCTAATCTGAGCTGACTGAGGTTCGATCTGTAACCCCAGGTGGATGGGTGTCTAATACCTTTCCAAGGGCACAAACACTGGCTGGCGTGGATCCACTAAACTTATGTCTCAAAGGATTAAGGTGTCAGCCCTCAACTGGCAGGTGACCCCTAGTAACCTATGGTGGCACCATAGTTCTGGAACATAGGAAATTCTACTAAAGGTCTCAGTCCTAACTGATGGGTTAGCCTTCATCCATGCATTCACTAGGTGCTAAGTACTACTCCCAATTGAATGAAACTGATAACTGATATATGCTCAATATAATTATATTTTTAAAACATCAACAATGGATAATCTAAAATGCTCAAGAACATGTAAGATAATGTTTGCCTGAACTCTTAGGTATGGGTGTTCATAAACCACTAGCTCTAAACACGACAATATTAAAATAAAAATCATAAGGAATTTCACAATTTAAGCCTAAAACACAACAATTTATCAATAGAAAGAGAATTCATGATTATGATTATGGGAACATACTAATCTAATAGGAAAACATGTATTCATGGTTTCGTTACAAAAGTAAACTAAAGAAATTAACAAAACTCATATTTGTCATGGAACCCTAAACTTGAGGGGGTGAAGGGATTAAACTTGAGAATTTGAGAAGTCTTTGGGACTCAATGGGTGGAAGAAACCCAATGATGAAATCCCACATACCTGGAGGTAAAATCTTGTTTGAAATCTTTGGAATTTGTGCTTGAAGTTGAGGAACCCTAGTAGGCTTTTGGAGAAGAATAATCACCTTTTTTCTTGGTGTCAATTGGATCTACGACTTAATGAGGAATTTGGGGCATTTTCCCCTTATTGTCTAGCCTTGGGAAAGCCAAAACGATATAGCTTTGGGACTGAAAGAATGGGAAAACACCAGAATGACCTTCTTAAAATATTTAGAAATTTCTGGAAAACTATCACGACCCAATTTCTCAGGTCATGATGGAGCCTACCATAACCCACTAGTAGGCAAGCAAATCCCCATAGTCTAAAACAACTGGCAACGAACTACCCAAATATATATAGAAGAGAATGCGAAATAAATAAAATAAAAGAATCAAATATATAATAAAGTCTCAAAACCTAGTGTGATCAGTATAAAAGCTTATAATAATATAATAAGAGTACAAAAGTGGAATAGAAGAAAAAAATTACGCTGATACAACTTATATCTGATACAACATAGACAAATCTAGTATACAAGAATGAGGTACGTAATACTCCACACGTTAGGAGCTCACTCTAGGTCTTCGAACCATGGATGCTTTGCATGCTGCTCACATTAATGGCCCGTACTATGATTTGTAGGTTACCGAAGTGTAGTATAAGTACCAAACAAATGGTACTCAGGAGGCAATTGCCAACTGTGCTACAAAGATAAAGCAGATATACATAACATATGAACAGAATGGAAATTATACCCAATGTTTAACAACCACATAAATAGTCAATGAGATAATAAGGATAACCTATCCTATTCATGTCCAAGAGAATAACATAATAGGGTTAAGAAAGTATCAAGGATGAACTATCCTATTTAATCCATACTCAGAAATCTAAATATCATACCGTATATCCCTGGACAATATACAAATAAAGGACAAAAAAAAATTATATAGATATATAAATGGCCAAGGATTGATATACAATATGAATAAATGAGGGAAGAGATATACGGTAGTACTATAGCTACATATAACTCAATATTTATATATATATATAGATGTAAGTTCATGTCGAAGTACAACCTAGATCATCATATCTTCATTTTAAGGCCTCATTATAATCCTATCAGTATTTAGTACTAACATGCTCAGGGTTTCTAATCCATTTGTCTCATCAAGAATTCATCATGCATAATAATGAAATTGTAAGATAAAAGAGGCCAGAATCATAGCTCAAGTCTTGATACCAGATCAATGACTAATCTATCACAATCTAGACATAACAATGATCATAACAATGATAGTAAAAACATCAATAACAATGTGAGTAACCGACTATTTAGGACAACTAAATACCTAGCTGAGCCTATACGTGTCCCCATCGCCCCAGGCTTGAAAGGTTCAATCAACATACAACAACACAAGGCATAGTCATCACCTATAGCTATGACACAGTGCCATACCAGCCGATAGACATAGGTGCATACTAGTGATAGGCGATGCACATGCAAGAATGAATGCAAGGTACATAACCAATATAGTCATCCTCTTGCCTTGTCGGGTATTAATATCATTATTATAACATCATTTGTCCTTGTTTGGCATCATCACATCATCATAATATTCCTCGGCCTTTTTGGGCATCACCGCATCATCATAATATTTCGTATCCTTGCCGGGCATTATCATATCATCATAATATCCTACGGCCTTCTCAGGCTTCATCACATCATCATAATATATTCAAACCTTGCCGGGCATCATCACATCATCATAATATCCTCTGGCCTTACTGGGCATTATCATATCATTATAATATCCAAATCAATATCAATAATAGAGACCGAGCCCCATGAGAGCTATAATAAAGTGCAAGCCCCACGTAGGCTAAAATAAAGAACAAGCTCCCCGAGGGCTAAAGTAAATAATCATGAAAAGAGAAGCAAGGTAGAGTATATGTCCATAATTCTTCATTCATCATCAATATCGCATTATCCATAAGCTTGTATATAATGGCCTCCGACCTTGCCGAGCATCGTCACATCATCATAATGTCCTCAAACCTTACTGGGCATCATCACATCATCATAGTATTCTCTGGACTTACTGGGCATCATCACATCATCATAATATCCAAATCAATATCAATAATTGAGAGCAAGCCCTATGAGGGCTAAAGTAATGAACAAGATCCCTGAGGGCTAAATTAAATAATCATGAAAAGAGAAGCAAGGTGGAGTATATTTCCATAATTTATTGTTCATCATCAATATCACATTATCCATAAGTATGTATATAATAGGTTCACGGACTCAAGCCATGGCTAAAGAGATTGTGACTCCACAAGTCCATTGCTCGAAGTAAACTTCGGGACTAAATTATTATTAAAGTGTAGAAAGGGTCAGGATATCTCACGATCCGAGTAAATAATAGTGTCAAATCATGGACAAGAATCGAACTCGGTCAATTCTTCAAATCATCATTTTTAGCCTCGTTTATGTGTATAAATTGTTCATTTAGTTAGACAACTATTATAGTAAAGAAATATATTTTTAAGATGAAAAGTGGGTTTTAACTCTTATTTAGGAAGAATAGTCATAAGATCTTATTTTAACAAGAATCATATCATTCACAACGATAATGATCATGAATGTACCGAATCTATGAATGGCATCACTAATATCTAAATCAATGAAATCATAAGCATTATACCGCGTCTTCCTTCATTCCATACTGGAGAGATGTGTATACAAATATATACATATTTTTATAACCTACAATTATATCCCTTGATATCCCACCAATATCATAATATGGCATTTGGCCCAATAATGTGTCCAGAAAATCATAACATCACAATCACGGCCTTAGGCCCAGATACGTATCTGGAACTCATATCAATAATCATGTATATATAAATCATCTCATAACTATAGTCCACAACATATTTAAGAGGCATAACATCTCTATAAGATATGAAACATATCTATAATCATCTCACATATGAGAGGCATCTCACTTTTAGAAGTCATAATGCATTAATAAGCATAACTTATAACTATGTGGCATATCACATCTATGAGACATCTCGTATCTATTGGTCATGAATCATGACTATAAGGGATATCATCTCTAGGAGCCAATTATCATATCTAAGAGGAATAGCATCTCTAAAGGCCCAATATAACATCTATGAATAAATAAAATCTCTGATTGCCCAATATTATGTCTAAGAAAAAATAGCATCTCTAATGGCCCAATATCATATCTAAGAGAAATTATCATCTCTAAAGGCCCAATATCACATCTAAGATGAATTAGCATCTCTAAAGGCCCAATATGATTTCTATAAGGAATATTAAGGCCATAAGACATTAGTCATTATCCGAAGGAAAAATACATTATTATCCATCAATTCACCAAGAAATCTCATAAATAAGGTTCATTAGTCTCAACTAGGCCTAACATCCACAACTAAGTCCACAATAGCTAACACAAGTCTTGACCAAATGTCGGCTGGATGATCCCACTTCGAATCCTCAATTTCAATATTTAGGCAATCTATGCCCCAAACTAGTCTAAGGTATCTTGTTCAATTTCTAGATGTCAATAAGCCATAACCAATACAAAGAAATTTAAGTCAACTCTACCCAAACTACAGTTCCAAGATCACCCTACTAGCCCAATAAGATTAAATATAATAATCATGTTTCCAACGCTTAAATCCATATCCCAAACGTGGCATTATATCATATCTAATCTAGGAACTAGTTTAATCAAGGTAAGAGGCCATAGGATCCTAAAAGGGCATTAAGCATTTCAACTTACGGGTCAAAACCCTCATCTAACTCCCAAACTTCAATATTCAATACTAAGTCATCCTATCCATAATCAAACTTAGAATTCACATTTTCATGCAATATATTTAACACATTATCTGTGGAGAAGAGTTGACATAAGCCTACCTCAAAGACGAACCGCAAAACCTTACATCATTCACCATACATCCATCTTGTCTTCACAATCCCCAAAATGCCATCACACTATCAAAATAGTAATCTACTCATCAATACAAGTCTAGTGATATCCATATTGCACTATTGTGCTATGGGTCCAAAAATAACACCCAAAACCCCAAGTGGGTCTCACTTAAGGAAAACGTATTTCTGAGGTCAACCCAACACTCACATATGATCAAGGAATCATAACCCTTAAGAAATAGATGAAAACAAAGCTGCTTTGATGCTAAAATCAAGCCCTAAGCTATATTGGGGTTTTAGGTCAAGAACCAAGAATTTCATCTAAAAAGTGATGAAATCTTACCTTAATTCGGATGATAATCATGACAAAAGATGTTTAGCATGCTCCCAAGTAATCTTGAAGACTCAATTTAGAGTTATCTCACCCTTCTAGGGCTTCTAGGTCTCAAAGATAAAGAGAAAATAGCCAAATTATGACTTAGGAGCCTATTTATATCCCCTCCAGGCATGGAGATGCCGAGATCACAATCAAATGGATCGCGATCGCTATGCTGCGATCGCTATGGCACTAGTGCTAGCAAAGTTAAAACTTGTTTTTGACCATCGAACTCATTCAAACTCTGATTTTGTCAAATGAACTATGTAAACCCACTAAATTTGATGTTCCAAGGCATTGGTGAAGTCGAATTTTCCATCCAAGGTCGTTTTAACAAATATGGGTCCCACACCCATACTTTATAATTTTCCAACTTTTCGACCAATAGGTCAAAATGAGCTTGGGTGCATTGAAACCTGAACCAAAGGTCTACCTATCCTAAAATCAATATTCTGGAGCTACTGGCGCAGTCAAAATTTGCATCTGAGATTATTTTCCTAAAGTTTTTACTTGGTGGCCATTTGGAACTAGCGAAAACTTCTAAATAGAGAATTGGTCTTTAAAATCCAAACGAACTGCCTGATAACCGAATGGTCAGTCCTTGCAAGTCATAAATAACTTGGGACAGCTATGGAGAATCCCTAACAACGAAGATAAGCAAAACTATAGGAAATGACCCGAAGGGTTATTACAATATCCAATTCTAAAAAGACTTTCGTCCTCGAAGGTCAATGAATAGAAAGAATCTCAACGGCTAAAAAAGACAAGGAACTGGACCCGTATGCTCTATGAATAACTTCCTAGATAACCTCCACGAAGAGAGAACACTTCCAAGGGATTTCGCCAATGGTATCTTTTTTTCAACCAGCACTCTCATTTCACTTCCAAACAGTCAAATCTTAACTTCAACCACTAATTGACCTCTAACTGAACCAAAAAGGATGATACACACAAATTCGAACCCCAACACACTAATACCATCTTAACATCCAAACAAATCAACAAAGGCTTATCCAAGAGAAAAAACAAACCAAGACATGAGTCATACCACAGACTCCCAATCCAAATATAACCTTCTTTTACCAATCCATACTCGCTATCTACTCCAAACCAGGAAGAAAATTACTTGAGTCCTATCCATTCAATTTTATCATAGAGAACTTGAAGAACTAAAATTGATACGCCAAAAAGTATACATAGCCAATATGAGAATAAACCCATAAAGATCTGGGTACATAAATAAAGATAATCAAGGAATGCAATTCATTCCCATGCTACAAGTAGTTTGGGTGGCAATCAAAATTGAAATCCAAAAGATCAAGGCATAACCACTCATCACTGAACCATCCGCACCAAGATGTCCCATCAACTGAGAAAGTAGCCATACTAAATCCTACTCTAGTATATTACTCCCATTGAGTATATCATCCAAAATCATCAGGGAAAACTGAAACTCAAGGTAACAACTAAAATAACTCATTTCAGGTCCATGAGTAATCATTTGAACAGTTATCAACTCTAATCCAATCAAAGTTGAGAAGACCAAATAGGCAACCACGGAGTAGGCTCAACCAGACTATAAATGAAATCCAAATAGAGGCAAATCTAAAATGAAGGTTGCACTCAAGATCTATACTCCAAGCTGAAATCTCGACTCTAATGCTGAATCACTCGGTCTCAACCACCCAAACCAAGCTTAATCATCAATACGCCCAACTTAAAACATTGTTTGTCCTCAAGTAACACCACCCCTTATCATGAGATAATTTTACATGTATGCCCATATTCTATTACCCAATGATCATGATGACTTTAACCTGATTATTACCACACAAAGCTCTTCATATATGGGCAAAATAATTTTGACTACACCCCTCAACATAAAATGGGATATTGAAAGACATAATAGACTTTAAGAATCAACTATGTGACAACTACTAATACTCTAGAAATGACTCACTTCGTGACCTCAACCATATTATACTTTCTTTTGTCTCATTATTTAGAAGGAGAAAAAATTACCTACCTCAACTTGATCATATTCCTCCTCACAAGAAAGAAGATTTTACACACCTAGATATCAACCATGCAATAAAGAATTTAAGTGCAAACACTCTCTCTCTCAAGAACTCTCAATGCTAATAAGTACCATACCATAGGCTTCCCCCTATTTTCAATTGCCACTATAATGTTCACATTTGGTTGGGAATCACTAAGGACTTTTTGAGCGTGTAATATAGGTTTAGGGTAGGGTAGGATATTAATATAGGACAACAAGGCTAAACCCTCATTGAAATTCTTCGACACACTCTTTTTAATTTTGATATTGGGCCACTTATTTTCTTTCACTATTTTGCCTACATTGCATTTCTTGGGTTTCCTACTTTCTTTCCACTTTTTTTTTTTTTTTTGTGTGCATAATTTATGCATTTCCTTCTTTTGTTAGATCCTTTCTTTCTTCTAATCATTTAGATTTATTTGCTTAAGCATCTTAGCACTTTCTTATGACTTCGTGCCCAACGACACCTCATTTAACTTTCACCACCCCAACTTAGGCTTTTAGCCTCAAATTTTATTCTTAAGTTTAAGGAGGATAGGGTTCAAGAGAGGGATAATAGAAAGGTCACGACTTGCAATGTGTTTCCCAAAGAAAATTCTAAAGGCTCAAAGTGGGTGAGTAAGGATTATACCCATGTATTGGTAGGATTTTTAGGCTAAAGTGGGATTCCAATGTCTCAAGAATGGCCTAGGATCATTTTACCAACCAAATACAATAAATATTTAGCCTTGAAGGACTAATGGGGCAAGTTCTAGATGGTATAAGTACACATGAAATATAGAAAAATAAGCTCCCACACATTGTATGTGAATCTCGTCGAAGGGGTTCAATTATTCCACCCGCTTGAGACAAATAATTTTCCTAAGTTAATTTCCGAAGTCATAAAAAGAGAAAAAGATTTCTTACAAAGTTGCTCTCATCCATGCCATTGAATTTTGCAAAACTTTTGGATAGAGAAGGGTGTTTGTTTTGCATTCACACCATGCATAATATGTTAATCATGGCAACAACCCATAATCTTGTCTCACATTGAGGTTTTAATAAAAGCTACCCACCCATATGGCTACTCAGACTTACAAATGGTATGAATGCGATCCCAAATCAATAATGCCAAAGGTACTCAGACTTTCTTTGTAATTGTGACTTTGATGCCACGGGTACTCAGACTTTCCCTACATCGATGATTAAAACCAATCACGACACTTTTCCCTTAAGAATGTCGTCACTCAGTCTATCATAGGGAAAAAATCATCAAGTGACCAAAATTAAATAAAACCACAATCTAGAAACAAAGTAACTAATCCATGCAAATGTGGGAACCATCAGAGTGCCTAAATACTATAACCCAAATAAAAATTAGAATTATCTAAAAGAGAAGAAAAATATGCAAAAATATCAATAATACAGGCCCAAATCAAATGAATACGAATATAGGCACCCCAAAAAAGGTAGTAGTGTCCCCACTGCATAAATAATCAAGGATAAAAGAGATGGGGGTGCTCCCCGAAATCGCATCAAGGGCTTCGGTCACTCTCATACTCTATATTATCATTATTCTTCTCAAGATTAGACCAATTAGCCAGGTTCTTATCATCACTCTCAACCCAGGAGGAAGAAACGCAATCTTGAGGTTTTAGGACCTTCTATAGGGGCTTCACCCCCTTCTACACCTTGTTGAAGAACTCATCCCTCTTTTTCTCCCTTATGACCATCTTTTCATATGCAATCCAGAGATCTTGATGTGATTTTGCCAAATATGAGTAGGCTTGCTCAATCCTAGCAATGGTAGTTTCCTGCTTCTTCTGATCCTCTCTGTACTTATCATAACTGGACCAAGTTGATATTTCGCTTCTTGCCTTTGCCAGGTGCGCCCTTTTCTTAAATTGTCAAGGGGTAGATGAGGGGGCCACCTAAGTATCTCCAGAATACTTCTAAACCCCTGCTTTCCTACAAAAATTAGTAATTAATGAGGGAAAAAAGAGATATGTACCACTTTGGTCCTTTAAATGGTGCATTTCATTAACCACGAGCTGACCTACATCCAAAAAAATGGTGTATAAAATGCAAGAAACCATTTGAGCATCCAGATCTGATACTGCTACCACGTGTGTGTAAGGGGAGACTCGGCTATATATAATATGCAACCAAATTTGAGCCTCATAAGTAAAGTCATTCATGGAGATATTGCTTTTTGTTTTCATCCACGAGACTTTCTTTTTGGGACATAATCTTTCCGCCAACCAAATTCCCGGCATACACCCTTTTGCTTTAAATTCCCCTATATCTGTATGTGGGAGCCCATAAATATCATTGATTTGCTTCACCCCAAAGCGCATCATTTGTCCCCTAATCTTAATAGTCATGTTAGATGGATCTGAGAAAGAAACTACACTAATGTTGGCATAGAATTCATAGACCCATTGCTCATTTGCATTACATAGATCCAGCAAAAAATAATGCCACCCTGTGGATTCAAGCTTGTCATGGAATGTCGGAAGCTTTTCCAACATAATGACCAAGCAAATTCCTCTTTCTAGAAGCAATTTCATCCTCGAAATATCACTATAGTAGTGAGTGTAGAACTCGTGTGCAATGAATCAGATGTTATCATACTTGTCCATTATATTTTCCTGAAAGCACTAGGCACATATGATATTAATCAATGACATTTTAATACACAAACTATGCCACACTATTCACTAAAGCTCATTGGATGGGCACTTAGTGATGTTTGGTAAAAAATTTAGAATGTAGGATTTTTGGCATGGCAGGAAATCTCCCTCGGTTACCGTGATCATGGGCCATAACCATATCCGAGTTGACGCAATCACGGTCGAATGACCGCGACAAGGTCACTAAGACCAGTTCCTATCAGCTTCCTATGTTCAACATTTCCATATTTTTAAACTGCAAGCATGTTCCACAATATGGATTCACATTAAGACTAATGAACAGGGCTATTAGGTGCTAGATTATGCCCTTTCAAATGCAAAAACTACTATTGAATACTCATTAGGGTAAGATATAAAACATTTGGTGTGGATACTTTATTTTGCAAAAATTTTTGGGTACTCAAGACTTCTCCACTTGTGCACACCATACTCTAGCAGCTAAATACCACAATAATATCAAGTATGAAAACATGGAAACATTAGAATCAAAGACTTAGGCCCTCTCTACATCATGCATTCTTTGGCCTATTTTCAAAAATCAAACCATGAATTCAAAGCATATATGGATTTGTGATGTAAGAGGAATGCAAGGATGTTGTTGGAGAGCTAAAAAATGTGGACAAAATTTGGTCTAATTAGAGAGTAGGATTTGAAAAGGGAGTGTAAGGAAAATAAGGGATTCAGTTAATCATATAACTGAAGAAATCGAGGTCACAGTTAAGTGACCGTAATTGCAGGCACGCGGGTGGCCACAATCGCAAGCAAGGGCCTGTGATCGCGGTAACTGAGAGCATTTCTGTAGTAACGCCTTGAGATCCCATCCCAAGATATCACACGGTGCTTATGACCCCAAAGGACCGCAAGATAATCCTTTACTGATATTTGTACCTGTACACTGCATAATATTTGAAATAAATGCAAAAACTAGCCATAAGGTTCAACTCATCTATGAATACTCATAATATAAAAAACTAAATACTAATACGTCCATCTGAAAAGCCTCTAAACTATCTGAACTGCAGAGTTAAAGGGACAGGTCCCCAACTAACTCCATCAACTGAAAATAAACAAAGACTGAAGCAATAATAGTAAACTAAAATTCATCCTCGAAAAAAAAGGACTCACTGCTACTGCTGCTGACTGGGACTGAACTGCTGAGGATACTTTGGATCCTGTGCCTCTGAACCTATGGTGTCAAAATAAAACACCATAGCACAAATGCATTAGTAAAAAAATATACCATATATGTAGACGAGGTAGGCTAATGCAAGGGCTCATGCATGCATAATATCTAAGCTAAATAATCATGAAGATGCTACATGAGAACACATATATGAATGCACACACCATGAACACAATCATTGCAACTCTAGATACTGAAACTCGGATACCACTTTACTGTAAACTGAACTTACTACTGACACTGAGGTACTGAATCACTGACTCATCTGATACTGATAACTGAGAGTCTGGATGTACTCACATCAAGGACTGAATTCTAAGCTTACTGCTTTTGACTGACAGGATTAGAGATCAACTTTTCTAACAAATTATTCTAAAAGTGATTATCAATGATAAGAAGTATGATCATGTCTGAATCTGACAATAAGAATACTCAACAGAATCTGAGATGGAGATCAAGCCTCTCTGACGGGAGATCTCTAGATATGATAATAAAAATACTCAACACGGTCTGAGACTAAGATCAAGCATCTCTGATGGGAGATCTCAAGATATGATAATAAGAATCTGTATATGAGACCAAGCCTATCTGACAGGATGGTCCATGAATCAATAAAACTATCTGAGTTCCTCACTGAGATAGACGACTGTACCACATAGTCCTAATTTCTAAAGATTGATACTGTAACTGTAACTGTGGGAAGTAGTTAATTAACTGACATACCCCAACCCACTACAAGTGGGGTCCAACCTATAACCCCAGCTGGAAGGGTGTCAATACCGTGCCACGAGTACAGACCTCTCTGGTCAAGCCTCTCTGATGGGATGACCCTCGCAGGAAGTCAGCCTGAGGCAATATAATAGTCAAACCTCTCTGACGGTGATAGCCTCTACTAATGGGAAACTCCTGCATCCTGCACTGGCTATGCAGTTCTGGAGTTCAGGGATTGCTCCTAATGACTCGGCCTTTCTGATGGGAGAGCCGCCATCCCTTCCCTCGCTAGGTGCTAGCTTCTACTCCAAATTGAAAAACTCTGAAATGAATACTCAACTGAACACAACTAAACTAAATTTGATACTGATTATGTTTATCAAAAGATCTGACTGAGTTACGATGAGATTACTTAGTTTCGTATCTGATAGAAAAGGTATCGAATAATGGTTTCTGACTGATGATACAAATCTGGAATAGATTACTTGAATTGCTTCTGAGATTAGAATTGAATCACTTGAATACTAATAGATCTGAGCTGATTATAGGACTGAGGCTAGATTACTAGCGATACAGAGATTACAGAGATAACTAAAATTACTGAGATTTCTTAAGTTCTGCACTTTTATGAGGATACAAAGTTCTATAGTTCACTGAGTTCTGAGAATCATGGCTCGACTTGTATTATCGAGAAACTGACATGGGATCTAGACAACAGCTCTATTGTTGGGTATAAATACCCCCAAGACTCGATAGCATAAAAGTAAAGCATAATCATTCATTCATCATCACGATCGCTCATATATCATCACAATCATTCATGCATAATCATAATTATTCATTCATCAAAATAATCATTTAAGACATCACCTCAAGTATTTAACGATCACAAGCATCTTATTCATCATCACGATCGCTCATATATCATCACAATCATTCATGCATCATCATAATCATTCATTCATCATCATAATCATTCAACACATTACTCCAGGCATTTAACGATCACAAATACATTATTCATCATCACAATCGCCAAGGGGTCACTTTAAGTATCTCGAAAACATAATCATATAATAACGTAGGGGAAATATGCTACTAGATTGTAGTCCATTCAACAAGGTTTTACCTCAACTATTTCATACCTATATCAATCTTGACATGTGTTTGGATATCACATTGCTTGAGTAAACTTCATACTATCATGGAATAATTCATTCACTTGGGCATTTTATCAAACACTAGGCATGCATAAACTAACTCACAATTTGGGGTTTGATCTTCAACATGCTACAATATCCGTTATGCTTCAACTAAGCTCTTTATCAAACCTTGGGGGAACATGCTTCACTTATTCAACCATTTCTACACCCATTTGACATGAACACATCACATAGAAAGCAACATAAGGAAGATTCATCACAAATATCACATGGATTCCACCTACTAGGGTCAAGGATCATGAATCTTGTAAATAAATATGAATCAAAACTCAAAAACACATTGAACATCAATTTCAACTCATAAAAATCATTAACAACTCATAAACATAAAAATCTTTGAGTTTTGAAAAGGGTTCTTGAGTTTCTTGGATGAAAGGGAACCAAGAATCAACATCTACATATCTTAATCTTTGAAATTGGATGAATTCTAATGATTGAAACTCTATTCGCACTTGTAATAAACAATTCTTAAAGCCCACACTATGAGGAACTTGATTCTTAAAGAAATCTTGAAGATTTATGGATGATTTTTGGAAGTTTAGGGTTCTTGCATTGAAACCCTAAATATTCTCTCTTTAGAGAATTGGAAGAGATATGGAGAAATTAGGGTTTGAATGAGGGTTCTCATATTTATAGAGGCTTTCAAAAGATGTGAAATGACAAAAATACCCTTAAAAATATCCTTTAATTGCTAAAAAAAATAACTGATGACATTCATGACAAGTCGTCAAGTTGGTGATAGGCCATCACGAATTGTCATCACAAAAGGGTGAAATTTTGAGTTTCTGGTTAAGGTTGCCGACATTGGTGATAGACCATCACGGGCATGATGGCTTGTCACTAAAATGTCGTCACTAGGGTAAAAAATTTGCCCAGGTATGACAACAATGGTGATAGGCCGTCACGGGCGTGACGGCTTGTCACAATTGTCGTCACCAGTTTCCCAGCCACATGTGCTGGAGCAAAATTTGCATAACTCTTATCTCCAATATCAATTTTTAATGATATTGGTTCGTTGGAAAGATAATTCAAAGATCTTTCATTTGATATATAGTAGGTCCCCTAATTAGATATATACATGGAGTTATGTTCGATTGAAATTGACCTAAATTTTCACAGTTACTAGAACTTGAACGATAGGAAAGATTTCAATCCGTCCTTGAGTTAGGGGACATCTAGGATCTTAATTTATGCTCAAATAGATTCACACACAATTCAATGTTTTTCATACTTGGGAAGATATTTCTGAAACATTTAGATTCGGATTTTTTGCTTTACCAAATACGCTCTAAGGTTCAGACTGGAAGAGAATTTTGCGGGGCATTACATTATCTTCCCCTTGGGAACATTCGTCCTTAAATGTCGTTTGATAGACTAAAAATATGGATCAACAGAACCTACTCAAGAAATGAAAACATTGCAAGGCATGTTTACACAACTAGAATAACTGACATACTGAGTTCTCATACTGGGCATGATTCATATCTGGTGTTTGTAATACTCGACTGATGATACTCATAGTTGAATTCTCATAACACACATGCATATCTGATGCATGGACTTATAACTAGGATGATCGCAAGAATGCATGATTGATCACACACTGACAAGCTAAACTCATTTCTACTAAATGCGCATATCTAATGCATGAATGTCTGATTAAGCTAACTTTTGAAAGCACGACTTGACAATGAAATAACGACTGATGCTAACGTCATAAAAAAATCTGAACATACATTGGGATAAATTTAATGGCATGCAACATCATAATACTATTGGGTATCTCCCCCTTGGGACTCTATGTCCTTCCAAACATAATTTGCTGAAATACTGGGGCGGTGCGCGGGGCACCTACAGACTGGGTCATAATTGACTGATCAAGATCTGAAACTCAAGCATGACTCATGCTAACGTATAAGCTCAAAATGGGAGCAAAGGATCTAACAATGCATGTCATAAAGATGAAGGGCTCATAACATACCCGGGTCTATTTTAGGGAATCCTTCCCGTTCAAGGCAAGCCTGGAATGTATGGAGTCTACCCATTTGAGTCAGCACCCTACATCCATTTGAGTCAGCACCCTACATTCTCGCATTCTATGGCATGGCTCACCATAACCAAAACACATATCACTACCAGCTCTACACACACCTTGGTGGCGCTTGCCACACTCTCCACAATGCGGATGGGTACGAATACCACTAGTACTATCTGGGCATTGGAGCTTGGCGCTCCCTCAAATCTGACACCCCCAAAAACAGGTGAGGGTACACTAGCTGAAGATGGAACTGGAACTAAAAATCTCCGACCATACTAAGAATTACTACCACCTTGAGACCCTGACTGTGAGAAACCACAACTACCTATCTTGGCTATTTTACTAACTTTCTCTCTTTCTATCATCCTATTTTCCTCAATTTGCTGCACATGAATCATCAGTCTAGTAAGGTCTATATCTCTATGAAGCATAGTATCTCTACACTCTTTTAATACTAACTCGGATACACCAGTTACAAACTTACTCATACTCGCTCTAGGGTCAGCTATCAAGTCAGGAGAATACTTAGCTAATTGGTTAAACTTAAGACAATACTCTTTCACGGTCATAGAACCTTGCCTTAGGTTCATAAACTCTTCTACCTTAGCCTCTCTCATCTCTAGCGGGAAAAACCTATCTAGAAAGGCACTCTAAAACTCTAGCCAGGTCACAAGAGCTGTATTATCCCTTCTACTCTTCTCCCACATCACTACCCAATCATGAGCAACATCCTTCAACCTATAAGATGCTAACTCAACACTCTCCTTCTTAGAAACATGCATAATCTGGATGATTTTCTTTACCTCCTCTAGATAAAGCGGCAGGTCCTCACCTACTACTGACGAAAAGAATTCTGGCGGGTTCATTTTTATGAAAATTTTGATTCTGACTGCAGCTGAGTCCCCATCTTGCTGAGGTGGGGCTGTAGTCTGATGGTTCCCCTGAACACTAGTCACATCTTGGGCTAGCACCTAAAAAGCTGCCCAAAACTCTGCATGTGGCACACTCTCATTCTCAGGATCTACTGGCTGTGAGAGCTGATCATCAACCCCACAGACAAAATCTCTGCGAGGAGGCATACCCTGTAATTGGAAGAAAGATCTGAATTAGACTGAGGATCAACTTGAGCTCATGCTCACTCGCACGAAATGATCACTGAAAAAGAGGAACTACTCCTAAAAATATCCCGTAGCCTCTTGTACATAAATATGGTGCGCTACACACCCATGCACAAGACTCTACTAGATGCGGCTTTTCAAACTCCCTAGGACACTCTTGAACCTTAGGCTCTGATATAAAGTTTGTAGTGCCCCGAGATCCCATCCCGAGATGTCACACAGTGCTTATGGTCTTGAAGGACCACAAGCTAACCCTTTACAGATATCTGTACCTATACACTGCATAATATCTATAAATGTGGAAACTAGCCATAAGGTTCAACACATATATGAATACTCATAACATAGAAAAACTGAATACTAATACATGCATCTGAAAAGCCTTTAAACTATCTGAACTGCAAAGTTGAAGGGACAGGTCCCCAACTAACTCCATTAACTAAAAATAAACAAAGACTAAAGCAATAATAGGAAACTAAAATTCATCCTCAAAAGAAGAGGACTCACTACTACTGCTACTGACTGGGACTAAAATACTGAGGATACTCTGGATCCTATGCCTCTGAACCAATGGTGTCAAATAAAACACCATAGCACAAATGCATCAGTACAGAAATGTACCGAGTATGTATACGAGGTAGGCTAATGCAAGGTCTCATGCATACATAATATCTAAACTGAATAATCATGAAGATGCTGCATGAGAACACATATATGAATGCACAGACCATGAACCCAATCATTGCAACTCTAGATACTACAACTCGAATACCACTTTAGTGCAGACTGAACTCACTACTGACACTGAGGTACTGAATCAATGACTCATCTGATACTGATAACTGAGAGTCTAGACGTACTCACATCAAGGACTAAATTTTGAGTTTATTGCTTTTGACTAACAGGATTAAAGATCAACTTTTCTAACAGAATATTCTGGAAGTAATTATCAATGATAAGAAATACGATTATGTCCGAATCTGAAAATAAGAATACTCAATAGAATCTGATATGGAGATCAAGCATCTCTAATGGGAGATCTCTAGACATGATAATAAGAATACTCAACATGGTCTGAGACTGAGATCAAGCCTCTCTGTCGGGAGATCTCTAGATATGATAATAAGAATCTGTATGTGAGACCAAGCCTATCTGACAGGATGGTCTATGAATTAATAAAACTATCTGAGTTCCTCACTGAGATAGACGACTAGACCACATAGTCTTAATTTTTGAGGATTGATACTGAAACTGCAACTGTGGGAAGTAGTTACTTAACTGATATGCCCAACCTACCATAGGTGGGGTCCAACCTGTAACCCCAGTTAGAAGGGTGTCAATACCATGCCACAGGTAAAGACCTCTCTGGTCAAGCCTCTCTGATAGGATGACCTTCACAAGAAATCGGCCTGAGGCAATATAATAGTCAAACTTCTCTGACAGTGACAGCCTCTACTGACGGGAGACTCCTGCATCCTACACTGGCTATGCAGTTTTGGAGTTCAGGGATTTCTCCTAACGACTCGGCCTCTCTGATGGGAGAGCCGCCATCTCGTCTCTCGCTTGGTGCTAGATTCTACTCCCAACTAAAAGACTCTGAACTGAATTCTCAACTGAACACAACTGAACTAAATCTGATACTGATCATATTTCTTAAAAGATCTGACTGAGTTACGCTTAGATTACTTAGTTTCATATCTGACAGAAAAAGTATCAAATCATGGTATCTGACTGATGATACAGAGATGGAATAGATTACTAAAATCGCTTCTGATATTAGAATTGAATCACTAGAATACTATTAGATCTGAGCTGATTACAAGACTGAGGCTAGATTACTTGCGATACAGATAATACAGAGATAACTGAAATTACTGAGCTTTCTTAAGTTCTGCACTTGTCTGAGGATAAAGAATTCTATAATTCACTGAGTTTTGAGAATCATGGCTCGATTGGAATTATCGAGAAACTGACATGGGTTCTAGACAACAACTCTATTATCCCGTATAAATACCCCCAAGACTCGATAGCATAAAAGTAAAGCATAATCATTCATTCATCATCACGATCACTCATATATCATCACAATCATTCATGCATCATCATAATCATTCATTCATCATCATAATCATTTAAGACATCACCTCAAGCATTTAACTATCAAAAACATCTTATTCATCATTATGATTGCTCATATATCATCACAATCATTCATGCATCATCATAATCATTCATTCATCATCATAATCATTCAACACATCACCTCAATCATTTAACGATCACAAATATCTTATTCATCATCACAGTCACCAAGGGGTCACTTTAAGCATCTCGAAAACATAATCATATTATAATGTAGGGGAAATATGCTACTAGATTGTACTCCATTCAACAAGGTTTTACCTCAACTATTTCATACCTATATCAATATTGACATGTGTTTGGATATCACATGGCTTGAGGAGACTTCATACTATCATGAAATAATTCATTCATTTGGGCATTTTATCAAACACTAGGCATGTATAAACTAACTCACAATTTGGGGTTTGATCTTCAATATGCTACAATGTCCCTTATGCTTCACCTAAGCTCTTTATCAAATCTAGGGGGAACATGCTTCGCTTATTCAACCGGTTCTACACCCATTTGACATGAACAAATCACATAGAAAGCAACATAAGGAAGATTCATCACAAATATCACATGGATTCCACCTACTAAGGTCAAGGCTTATGAATCTTGTAAACAAACATGAATCAAAACTCAAAAACATATTGAACATCAATTTCAACTCATACAAATCATTAACAACTCATAAACATAAAAATATTTGAGTTTTAAAAAGGGTTCTTGAGCTTCTTGGATGAAAGGGACCCAAGAATCAACATCTACATACCTTAATCTTTGAAATTGGATGAATTTTAATGCTTGAGACTCTGTCCGCACTTGTAATAAATAATTCATAAAGCTCACACTATTAGGAACTTAATTCTTGAAGAAATCTTACAGATTTACGGATGATTTTTGGATGTTTAGGGTTCTTGAATTGAAACCCTAGATATTCTCTCTTTGGAGAATTAGAAAAGAAATGGAGAATTTAGGGTTTAAATGAGGGTTCTCATATTTATAGAGGCTTCCAAAAGAGGATAAATGACCAAAATACCCTTGCAAAAATATCCTTTAATTGCTGAAAAATATATCTGACGACATTCGTGAAAATTTGTCAAGTTGGTGATAGGCCATCACGAATTGTCATCACAAAAAGGGTAAAATTTTGAGTTTCTGGTTAAGGTTGACGACATTGGTGATAGGCCATCACAGGCGTGGTGGCTTGTCACAAAATATCATTACCAGGGTCAAAAATTTGCCCAGGTCTGATGACATTGGTAATTGTCCATCACAAGCATGACGGCTTGTCACAATTGTCGTCACCAGTTTCCCAGCCACACATGCTGGAGTAAAATAGATATAACTCTTTGCTCCGATATCAATTGTTGACGTTATTAGTATCATTGGAAAGATAATTCAAAGATCTTTCATTGGATATATACTAGGTCCCCTAATTAGATATATGCAAGGAGTTATGTTCGATTGAAGTTGACCCAAATTTTGACGGTCACTAAAACTTGAACGATAGGAAAGATTTCGATTCGTCCTTGAGTTAGGGGACCTCTAGGATCTTACTTCATACTCAAATAGATTCCCACATGATTCAAAGTATTTCATACTTGGGAAGATATTTCTAAAACATTTAGACTCGGATTTTTTGCTTTACCAAATACGCTCTAAGGTTCAGACTGGAAGAGAATTTTATGGGGCATTACATTATCTCCCCCTTGGGAATATTTGTCCTCAAATGTCGCTTGATATACTAAAAATACGGATCAACAGAACCTACTCAAGAAATGGAAACATTTCAAGGCATGTTTACGCAACTTGAATAACTTATATACTGAGTTCTCATACTGGGCATGATTCATATCTAGTGCATATAATACTCGACTTATGATACTCAGATAAATTCTCATAACACATATGCATATCTGATGCATGGACTCATAACTGGGCTGATCGCAAGAATGCATGACTGATCACACGCTGACAAGCTAAACTCATTTCTACTAAATGCGCATATCTAATGCATGAATGTCCGGCTAAGCTGACTTTCGAAAGCACGACTTGATAATGCAATAACGACTGAAGCTAACTTCATAAAGAAAATCTGAACATGCATCGAGATTAATCTAATGGCATGAAATATCATAATACTATGGGGTAAACACACTTTGCTGAAATACTGGGGCGGTGCGTGGGGCACCTAAATACTGGGTCATGATTGACTGATCAAGATCTGAAACTCAGGCATGACTCATGCTGATGTATAAGCTCAAAATAGGAGCAAAGGATCTAACAATGCATGTCATAAAGTTGAAGGGCTCATAACATACCTGGGTCTATTTTAGGGAATCCTTCCCGATCAAGGCAAGCCTGAAACGTACGGAGTCTACCCCTTTGAGTCAGTACCCTACATTCTCAAATTCTATGGCCTGGATCACTATAACCAAAACACATATCACTACCAGCTCAACACACAACTTGGTGGCGCCTGCCACACTTTCCACATCGCGGATGGGTACGAATACCACTAGTACTACTCTAGGCTTTAGAGCTTGGCGCTCCCTCAGATTTGACACCCCCAAACACAGGCACGGGTACACTAGCTAAAGATGGAACTGGAACTAAAAATATTTGACCATATTGAGAACTACTACCACCTTGATACCCTGACTGCGAGAAACCACGACTACCTATCTTGACTCTTTTACTCTCTCTCTTTCTCCTTCATCCTATTTGCCTTAATCTGCTGTGCATGAATCATCAGTCTAGAAAGTTCTATATCTCTAAGAAGCATAGCAGCTCTACACTCTTTCAACACTAACTCAGATACACCAGTCACAAACTTACTCATACTCGCTCTAGGGTCAGTTATCAAGTCAGGAACATACTTAGCAAATTGGTTAAACTTAAGACAATACTCTTTCACGGTCATGGAATCTTGCCTTAGGTTCATGAACTCTTCTACCTTAGCCTCTTTTATCTCTATCGAGAAAAACCTATCTAGAAAGGCACTCTAAAACTCTAGCCAGGTCACAGGAGCTGCATTCTCTCCTCTAGTTTTCTCCCACATCACTACCCAATCATGAGAAACATTCTTTAACCTATAAGATGATAACTAAACACTCTTCTTCTTAGAAACATGAATAATCTAGATGATCTTCTTCACCTCCACTAGATAAAGCAGTGGGTCCTCACCTACTACTGACCCAAAGAATTCTGGCGGGTTCATTTTCATAAAACTTCTGATTCTGACTGTGGCTGAGTCCCCATCTTGCTGAGGTGGGGCGTAGTCTGAAGGTTCGCCTGAACACTAGTCATAGCTTGAGTTAGCGCCTGAAAAGCTGCCCGAAACTCTGCATGTGGCACACTCTTATTCTCAAGATCTACTGGTTGTGGGAGCTGATCATCAACCCCACGGACAAAATCTCTACGAAGAGGCATACTCTATAATTGGAAGAAAGATCTGGATTAGACTAAGGATCAACTTGAGCTCATACTCACTCACACAAAATGATCACTAAAAAAAGAGGAACTGCTCCTAAAAACATCCTGTAGCCTCTTGTACATAAATGTGGCGCGCTACACACCCATGCACAAGACTCTACTAGATGCAGCTCTTCAGACTCCCTAGGATACTCTTTAATCTTAGGCTCTAATACCAAGTTTGTAATGCCTCGAGATCCCATCCTGAGGCGTCATCGGTGCTTATGACCTCGAAGGACAACAAGCTGACCCTTTACTGATATATGTACCTGTACACTACATAATATCTGAAATAAATGCGGAAACTAGCCATAAGGTTCAACACATCTATGAATACGCATAATAAAGAAAAACTGAATACTAATACATCCGTCTGAAAAACCTCTAAACTATCTGAACTGCAGAGTTGAAGGGATAGGTCCCCAACTAACTACATCAATTGAAAATAAATAAAGACAGAAGCAATAATAGTAAACAAAAATTCATTCTCAAAAGAAGAGGACTCACTGCTACTACTGCTGATTGGGACTGAACTGCTGAGGATACTCTGGATCCTGTGCCTCTGAACCTATGATGTCAAATAAAATACCATAGCGCAAATGCATTAGTACAGGAATGTACCAAGTATGTAGATGGGGTAGGCTAACGTAAGGGCTCATGCATGCATAATATCTAAACTAAATAATCATGAAGATGCTGCATGAGAACACATATATGAATGCACAGACCATAAACACAATCATCGGAACTCTAGATACTGAAACTCAGATACCACTTTACTACAGACTGAACTCACTATTGACACTGAGGTACTGAATCACTGACTCATCTAATACTGATAACTGAGAGTCTGGATGTACTCACATCAAGGACTAAATTTTGAGCTTACTGCTTTCGACTGATAGGATTAGAGATCAACTTTTATAACAGATTATTCTGGAAGAAATTATCAATGATAAGAAGTATGATCATGTCAGAATCTAAAAATAAGAATACTCAACAGAATCTGAGATGGAGATCAAGCCTCTCTGATGGGAGATCTCTAGATATGATAATAAGAATACTCAACATAGTCTGAGACTGAGATCAAGCCTCTCTGATGGGAGATCTCTAGATATGATAATAAGAATACTCAACATAGTCTGAGACTGAGATCAAGCCTCTCTGATGGGAGATCTCTAGATATCATAATAAGAATCTGTATATGAGACCAAGCCTATCTGACAGAATTGTCCATGAACCAATGATACTATCTGAGTTTCTCACTGAGATAGACGACTGTACCACACAATCTTAATTTGTAAGGATTGCTGCTGAAACTGCAACTGTGGGAAGTAATACTTAACCGACATGCCCCAACCTACCACAGGTGGGGTCCAACCTGTATCCCCAGTTGGAAGGGTGTCAATGCCATGCCACGGGTAAAGACCTCTCTGGTCAAGCCTCTCTGACGGGATGACCCTCGTAGAAAGTCAACCTGAGGCAATATAATAGTCAAATCTCTCTGACAGTGACAACCTCTATTGATGGGAGACTCCTGCATCCTACGCTGGCTATGCAATTCTGGAGTTTCTGGGATTGATCCTAACGAGTCGACCTCTCTGACGGGAGAGCCGCCATCTTTTTCCTCGCTCGGTGCTAGCTTTTACTCCCAATTAAAAGATTCTGAATTGAATTCTCAACTGAATACAACTGAACTAAATCTAATACTGATCATGTTTCTCAAAAGATCTGACTGAGTTATGCTGAGATTACTTACTTCCGTATCTGACGGAAAAGGTATCAAATCATGGTATCTGACTGAAGATACAGAGCTGGAATAGATTACTCGAATCGCTTTTGAGATTAGAATTGAATCACTTGAATACTATTAGATCTGAGCTAATTATAGGACTGAGACTACATTACTAGCGATACAGAGATTACAGAGATAACTGAAATTATTGAGCTTTCTTAAGTTGAACACTTTTCTGAGGATACAGAGTTCTATAGTTCATCGAGTTCTGAGAATCATGGTTTGACTGGAATTATCTAGAAACTGATATGGGATCTAGACAACAACTCTATTATCGGGGATAAATATCCCCAGGACTCGATAGCATAAAAGTAAAGCATAATCATTCATTTATCATCATGATTGCTCATATATCATCACAATCATTTATGCATCATCATAATCTTTCATTCATCATCATAATTATTCAATACATCACCTCAAGTATATAATGATCACAAACATCTTATTCATCATCATGATTGCTCATATATCATCACAATCATTCATTCATCAGCATAATCATTCATTCATCATCATAATCATTCAAGACATCACCTAAAGCATTTAATGATCACAAATATCTTATTCATCATCACAGTCGCCAAGGGGTCACTTTAAGCATCCCGAAAACATAATCATATAATAACGTAGGGGAAACATGCTACTTGATTGTACTCCATTCAACAAGGTTTTACCTCAACTATTTCATACCTATATCAATCTTGAAATGTGTTTGGATATCACATGGCTTGAGGAGACTTCATACTATCATGGAATAATTCAGTCACTTGGGTATTTTATCAAACACTAGGCATGCATAAACTAACTCACAATTTGGGGTTTGATCTTCAACATGCTACAATGTCCCTTTTGCTTTACCTAAGCTCTTTATCAAACCTAGCGGAAACATGATTCGCATAGTCAACCATTTCTACACCCATTTAACATAAACACATCACATAGAAAGCAACATAAGGAAGATTCATCACAAATATCACATGGATTCTACCTACTAGGGTCAAGGCTCATGAATCTTGTAAACAAACATGAATCAAAACTCAAAAACATATTGAAAATAAATTTCAACTCATATAAATCATTAACAACTCATAAACATAAAAATCTTTGAGTTTTGAAAAGGGTTCTTGAGCTTTTTGGATGAAAGGGACTCAAGAATCAACATCTACATACCTTAATCTTGAAATTAGATGAATCCTAATTCTTGAGACTCTGTCTGTGCTTATAATAAATAATTCTTAAAGCCCACACTATGAGGAACTTGAATCTCAAAGAAATCTTAAAGATTTATGGATGATTTTTGAAAGTTTAGGGTTCTTGAATCTAGATATTCTCTCTTTAGAGAATTGAAAGAGAAATGGAGAAAGTAGGGTTTGAATAAGGGTTCTCATATTTATAAAGGATTTTAAAAGATGGCAAAATGACCAAAATACCCTTGGAAAAACATCCTTAAATTATTGAAAAAAATAACTGACGACATCCTCGACAAGTCATCAAGTTGGTGATAGGCTATCATGAATTATCGTCACAAAAGGGTAAAATTTTAAGTTCCTAGTTAAGGTTGACGACATTGGTGATAGGCCATCACGGGCGTGATGGATTGTCACACAATGTGTTCACCAGGGTCAAAAATCTACCCAGGTCTAACGACATTGGTGATAGGCTATCATGGGATTGATGGCTTGTCACAATTGTCGTCACTAGTTTCCCAGCCACACATGCTAGAGTAAAATGAGTATAACTCTTTGCTCCGATATTATTTTTTTACAAAATTAGTATCGTTGGAAAGATAATTAAAAGAGATTTCATTTGATATATATTACATCTCCTAATTTTATATATACAATGATTTATGTTTGATTGAAGTTGACCTAAATTTTGACGGTTACTAAAACTTGAACGATAGGAAAGATTTCAACTCATCCTTGTGTTGGGGACCTCTAGGATCTTAATTCATGCTCAAATAGATTCCCACACGATTCAAAGTATTTCATACTTGGGAAGATATTTTTGAAACATTTAGACTCAGATTCTTTGCTTTACCAAATACGCTCTAAGTCTAAGACTGGAAGAGAATTTTGCGGGGCATTACATCTGCTCTCCTATTTTCCCCTGTTTATCTCAATTCACAAATTGACAGCTTTTCCCCTGTTCAGTTTTTAATACAAAAATTTCACACTTTTCTCTTTTTAAGCTCATTTAATGCACTCTATAGTGCCATAAATGCATGGGTTATTGAAATACCAAAAGCAGAATCTAAGCTACAAAACCATAAAGAAAGGATACGAGCCACTTTTGTGGCATTTGTGGATTGCCTCCCACATATCGCCTTAGTTAACATCATGGAATAACGTCTTTATTTTTTGTTTCACTCTCAAGGCAGGTCCTCAAGTCTACCTTCTTTTGCCTCCTCAATCTCAACATCCACTACAAACAAAACTTGAAGCTCCGTAGAGTGCTTCTTCATCTTATAAACCTTGGAAGTGACCTCATCCTCTTGCACCCTAAACTTTATCTCCCCCATTTCTAAGTTGAAAATGGCCCTTCTGGTGGCTAAGAATGGATGACCAAGGATGATAGGTACCTCTTATTCCATTTCATAGTCCAAGACCACAAAGTTCGCTGGAAGGATAAACTTGTCCACTTTAACTAGGACATCAAATAAAATTTCCATCGGCTTTTTGATTGATCGGTCCATGATTAAGAGCTGCATAGAGGTCAGGATAGGGGAATTCAAACCAAGATTCTTGTAAATGACAAAGGGCATGAGGTTGATGCTTGCACCAAGGTCGCATAGGGCTTTTGCAAACACATGAGTTCCAATGGTACAGGGAATTATGAAAGCTCTGGGATCATATTTCTTTTTCGCAATCTTACTATCCATGATTGCACTACAACCATGGGTGACTTTAATGGTGTCACTTTAGACAAGCTTCTTTTTCAACATCAGTGTCTTCATTAGTTAGAATATCCCAGGATCTCTTGGATCGCCTTAAGCTATGGAATGTTTATCGATAGATTGTTAAGCTTGGCCATAAATTTTTTTAGCTTGTCACTACTCTTTTTTTTTTCAATCGTTGAGAGAATGGGGGAGAAACTTAGATTGTAGGCCTTGTTTCACTTTGTGGATTTTCAACCTCAACCACTTCTTCGTCATCTTTCTTATTTTCTTCTTCTTGATTTTGAGGTAACACCTCCTTTGGCTTAGCCTTAGGCATCTTCCCACTTAAGTCATCTTTCAAGTGCTCATCAAGTGTCTTCTCACTCTTTGTGACAATTTCTAGGACTTAAGTATCATTATTTGGATTAGCAATCGTGTCACTAGGGAGTCCAACTCAAGGCTAGCATTTAGTTGTGTAGATATTTGCCTAATTTGTGTACCTAATTACTTGATGGAGGAGGAGTAGGCCACCATGGTTTGAGAGATTTGAGAGAAGTTACCTTTTAATTCATGGACCATCTTGTCTGTACCTTCTACTGTATTAGAAATTCGAGCCAAAACATCTTTGGTCTTGAACTTTTTGGGGTCAATGGAGCTTTAATCTTTGTTCTTAGCTCAATCATGGGGGTACATAGGGGTCATAAATACGTTCTCTATCCATCCAATCCCTATGACCATCACGGTCCATCCAACCTTGATTGTCACCTTGTCTTTGATAGGCGGGGTGGAAACTCTCTGAATAGTTTGATATCTACTGGATCTCTTCATCCAACTTCTTGGGTCTCTCATCACCCTCCTTGGCCTTAGATGCTATGGGATTTACCATTTTCGCAGGTGCATCCATAACAAGCTTTGTCAAGAGCTCACGTTGGGTCATTATTTTTGCCATACGCTTCTCTCTTTTCTCATTCCACTTTCTTTGTTCCTTTTTTAGCATAAATATAGAGGGAGAGCTTTTGGGAACTTAGGTATATTGGATCCCCAATAATGGAGAAATTTTGATAAGGCTTGACTTACTCCTATTTTTAAGGGGTAAGGCGGTCATTATCAATATCCTCACTCGCATTGGGGTTGGTCGAATCCACAAGGAGTGAAATATAAATTTCAAGTCCTATGGGTGATATAATTACTAAAAGAATACCCGAAATGCAAATAAACACACATATAATAAAATGGGGGGGGGGAGGCGGATTTGATTTGTATCAATTTTTGAGTTATAACAAGCTATAATGACTCTTTTAGTTTTAAAATCAAGTTTGGGGAGAATCTTGGGATTATGTCTTCCTAAATGTATAAAGTGTGTAGGTTAGAGATAGTTTATCATTATGTCTAGTTTTTGAGTGAGATATAGGCTAGGTCAAAAGTTTTTACGGCTAGTTTTTCAACTAAACCTCAAAGGTTTCACCCATTGGCTCTTTCGAGAACCTAATAAGTGTGCAATACATAGTCACCCAATACCTCAATCGGGCATCCCTATTTCTAGGGAGATGACCATCATATGACTTACACTCCATTTATACTTATTTATAAGATTGCGAAAGGTAGTAAACCACATACTTAATTGTCTACCATGGACTTGTCTCCCTATAGCCTTTTTTCAAGGATGTTAGGGGTTTACCTTCATTGCTCTTTTGAGGATGATGAAGGTTTTCTAGAGTTTGGGGTTTTCACCCATCAAACCTATTTGGAGATTTGGGGTTTTCACACATAAAATTCTAACTATTAAACTCAAGAAATGGTGAAATACATATTCAACAACTAGAAATCCTGTAAACACATCAACACCCACACACAAATACACTTTAATTCAACATAATCCCAAGACTAAATTAGTTAGCTACTCATGAAGAAAGTAAAGAAATATATACCATAAGGATTATCTAAACAGCTATTCTTCACAAAACACTAAGAATTCAAGTCTTAAAAATTAGTTACAATCTTACTCAATTAGGGTTGTTGTTTCAAATTCAAAAATATTAATGAGGTGTTTAATACCTAAAGAAGAAAGGGTTTTTTGGCCTATATAAGGTTTGGGATTCAGCCAAGTGAAATTACAAAAATTCCCTGGGCAACATTGATGCTTAGCTGCAATTGCATGAGGTTGTCCACAACCGCAGTATGGTTCTGCGATCGCATTATATTGACATCTTAACTAACAGTGACAGTGGCCTTTGGCCCGCGATCATGGTAATTGGGGTTGAGGAATGCTCAAGGTATTCAACTGCACCTCTTTACTTCCACTTGATTTCTTTTAGCGTCAATCCATACCTTTTCATCTCACCAACTCTATGCCTGCAAAAATGTGGATATTAGTGCCTTAATTCATGATTATGTCTCATTTATTTATACAAAAATTGGTAGTGTGCACAATAGTTGAGTGCAAATGAGTGGTAAAATCACCACTTATCAACATACCCAACTTAAAACCTTGCTTGTCCTCAAGAAACACCACCCCTTATCATAAGACAATATCACATGTATGACCATCTTCTATTACCTAATGAGCATGATGACTTTAACTTGATTATTAACACACAAATCTCTTGACACATGGGTAAAATAATTTTGACTACACCCTTTGACATAAAATAGGATATTGAAGGACGTAATCGACTTTAAGGAGAAACCATGTGACAACTACTAATACTCTAGAAATGACTCACATCTTGACCTCAAGCACATTATAATTCCTTTTGTCTCATTGTTTGGAAGGTGAAAAAACCACCCACCTCAACTTGATCACATGCCTTCTCATAATAAAGAAGATTTTATACACCTACCTATCAACCATGCAACAAGGAATTTAAGTGCAAACACTTTCTCTCTCTCAAGAACTCTCAATGCTAACAAGTACCATGCCATACGCTTGCTCTTATTTTCAATCGCCATACAATGATCACATTTGGTTGGGAATCACGATGTACTTTTTCAGCATGTAATATAGGTTTAGGGTAGGGTTAGATATTAATATTGGAGAACAAGACTACAACCTCCTTGAACTTCTTCAATACACTCTTTTTAATTATGATATTGGGCCACTTCTTTTCTTTCACCATTGTGCCTACATTGCCTTTCTTGGTTTTCCCACTTTCTTTCTTTTTGTGCATAATTCATGCATTTCATTCTTTTTTGGATCCTTTCTTTCATCTAATAATTTAGCTTTATTTGCATAAGCATGTCGGCGCTTTCTTATGACTTTATGGCCTAACAATACCTCTTTCAACTTTCACTACCCCCAACTTAGGCTTTTAGCCTCAAATTTTATTCTTAAGTTAAAAGAAGATAGGGTTCAAGAGAGGGATAATAGAAGATTCACGGCTTGCAATGTGTTTCCCAAAGAAAAATCCAAAGTCTCAAAGTGGGTGACTAAGGATTATACCTACGTATTGGTAGGTTTTTAGGTCAAAGTGGGCTTCCAATGTCGCAAGAATGGCCTAAGATCATTTTACCAACCAAATTCAATCAAAATTTAGCCTTGAAAGACTAATGGGGCAAGTTTTAGATGGTACAAGTACACATAAGATATAGACAAATAAGCTTCCTCACATGGCATGTGAATCTCGTCGAGGGGGTTCAATTGTTCCTCCCATTCGAGACAAATAATTTTTCAAATTCAATTTCTCGAGTCATGAAAAGAGAAAGTTGTTTTTACAAAGATTCTCATGTCCTTGCCTTTGAATTTTGGAAAACTTTTGGACCAGGGGGTGTTTGTTTTGCATTCGCACCACACATAATTTGTTAATCATGGCAACAACCTAAGCTCGTCTCACATTAAGGTTTTAATATGGGCTACCCACCCATATGGATACTCAAACTTCACCAATAGGTATGAATGTAATACAAAAACAACAATGCCACATGTACTATGACTTCCTTTATATTTGTGACTTTGATGCCTGGGGTACTCAGAATTCCCCTACATCCGTGACTAAACCAAATCACGATGCTTTCCGCTTAAGAATGTCATCACTCAGTCTATCATAGGAAAAAGATCGTCAAGTAATAAAAATTAAATAAAACAACAATATAGAACAAAGTAACTAATCTATGCAAATATGGGCACCATCAGAGTGAATGAATGTTACAAACCAAATAAAAATAAAAATTCTCTAAAAAAGCAGAAAAATATGAAGAAATATCAATAATATAGGCCAAATCAAATAAATATGGAGACAGGCACCCAAACTGAAAAGGTAGCAGTGTCCCCACTGCATAAATAATCAAGGATAAAAGAGATAAGAGTGCTCCTTGAAACTACATCACGGGTTGTTGTCACTCTCAGACTCTACATCATCATCATTCTCCTCAAGATCGGACCAATCAGCCGGGGCCTTAACATCACTCTCCACCCAGGATTAAGAAAGTCAATCTCAAGGTTTTAAGACCTTACATAGGCCCTTTACCCCCTTCCATATCTTATTAAAGAGCTCATCCCTCTTTTTCTAACTTATGACCATCCCTTCATATGTAATCTAGAGATCTCGATGTAATTACTCTAAAGATAAGTAAGCTTTCTCAAGCCTAGAAATGGTACCTTCCTTCTTCGTTTGATCCTCTCTTTACTTCTCATAATCAGACCATGACACATATGAATGTAGAGTGGTGAAGGGCTCTCCCGATCCTTGGGGAAAGCTAGACATAAGCTCCCTGATGGTAGCAATATCAACTCTAATATCCTCAAGAGGATCTGTGGTGGATGGCCTATGAAACTCATACTCAATACATGCTGACTTTCTCAATTCTATCTTTCACTTCTTACCTTTACTAGGTGTGCCCTCCTTTCAAATTCTCAAGGGGTAGATGGGAGGGGGGGGTAGGATGCACCCAAGTATCTCCATCATATTCCTCAACCCATACTCTCCTATAAATCTTAGTAATGAACGAGGGAAAAAAGATATACGTCCCACCTTAGTCCTTGAAGTGGTTTATTTCATTGACCACAAGTTGACCAACATCCAAAGATATGTCATATAAAATGCATGAAACCATTTGAGCACGCAGATCTGGGACTGCTGTCATTTGGGTGCAAGAGAAGACTCGGCTACATATAATATGCAACCAATTCAAGCCTCGGATGTGAAGTCATTCATGGATATGTTTCTTTATTATTTTTGTCCACTAGACTTCTTTTTTGGGACATAATATTTCCGCCCACCAACTTCTCGAAACCCTTTTACTTTAAATTCCCTCATGTCTGTATGTGGTAGCCTATAAACATCATTGATTTGCTTTGACCCAGAGTGCACCATTTGTCCTTGGATCTTAATAGTCATGGTGGATAGATCTAAGAAAGAAACTGTGCTAATGTTGGCATAGAATTCACGAACCCATTGCTCATTTGCATTGCATGGATCTATGTTAAAATGCTGCCATCCTGTGGCTTTAAGCTTTTCATGGAATACCAAAACCTTTTTTGCCACATTGTCCAAGCAAATTCCTCTCTCCAGGGGCAACTTTGTCCTCAGAAGATCACTATAGTAGTGAGTGTGGCACTCGGGTGCCATGAATCGGATATGATGATACTTACTGAAAGCACTAGGCACACATGATGTCAATCAATGACATTTTAATACACAAACATCCTTTATCTTAACACTTTTTGATCAAAATGGCATTTACATCTGGTGAGAATATCCCACTGGAGGATTATTTGAAACATATTGTGGAAGGGGAATCTAAATATAAAGTTACTGCTCTAAAATATACTGATTTATTAAAGCCTAAACCTATTTTGCATGAGAATATTAAGGTAAACCCTAAGCCGGTGGTAATGCTGCATGGTGAACCTAGCATCACTTGGAAAGCTCAGAAGGTTCAAAATATGATAATACATGAGAATTTTTAATATACAATTGTTGGAAAATTCTCATATGGTAAACAAGATGTTATTGAGTTGCGAAAAGCAATTCCAAATCAATGTGTAATCAAAGGGGAGTGCATAATAGGAGTACATGATACAAGACACATACTAATACATTTGAATTAGATGGAGGATTATGTGAGATTATTATCAACCACTGCATATTATATTAAAGCAAAGGAAAGGTTATGGACGATGCGGACACTCAAGTGGGATCCTTGGTTTGATGTAGAAAGTAAGGATAAGCAAAAGGAATCACAGTTACAAGAAGCAAAAATGTCAAATAAAATAAATCAAAAAGAGCAGGAACAGCAGGTTAGACCAGTTATACATAATAATGTAGATCATCAGGAGGATACAAACAAGTAGCTGGCCATAATAGAAGATAGAGAAAGAAAATATCAAGAAGTGCTGGAAGATATTGTTCCACTGGCAATTGAAGTAGGGAATATGATTAAGGATTTGAATAACAAGAAAGATGATTTGGATGATAAAGATATGAGGGATAATTTTAATAATGCTGTAATTGAAGGAAATTTGTCCCCAAAGTAGATTAAAGTCTTAGAGACAAAGGGAAAGCACAACAAAAAATATAGAAATAAAGCTGGCAATACAGTAGCAAGCTTAATAAGGGCAAGGAGTAATACTGACAAATTAGTTTCTAAATGAATGCACTAATTTGGAATATTAGATCTGTTAATACAAAGAAAGCTTTTACAAGGTTGATAACAATACAAGGTTGATAACAATGCAGAAGAAGTTTCAGTTTGGATTCATAGGTATTATGGAGCCATTCCAAGAAAGCCATTGTATTGAAGAGTATAAAAGAAGGCTTGGAATGCAACATTCTATTTACAACACATCAGGAAAGATATGGGCCTTTATGGACTCACTTATGACTTTTAGTGTTTTTAGAGATGAAAAGCAGCTCACAATTAAGTTAGAGAATCAGCAAGTAGGATTTATTATAAAGGTAACTCTACTTTTGCTAAATGCAATCAAAATGAGAGAATGCAATTATGGAAATTGTTGGAAGATATGGCAATGGTAATTCAAGATTCATGGTTGGTAGGGGAGATTTCAATGTAATTAAAAATGAAGAGGAGAAGTTAGGAGGTTTACCAGTCATAGTAGATGAGACATCTAATTTCAACCAATGCATTACTACATGTAATTTAGAAGAAATTTCTTTTAAAGGTAGTAAATTCACTTAGTGGAATGGCAGAATTGATTGAGATTGCATATTTAAAAAGCTGGATAGGGCGATGGTGAATGATAGAATGCAGGAAATGTTTCTAGTTATAGAAGGGGAGAATTTAATTAGAAGTGGTTCAGATCATGCACCAATGTTGATGTAACTTAGTACTCAGTAAGTAAATGTGATTAAACCCTTCAGATTTTTGAATTTTTGGATGAAAGAGGAATCATGTTTAGAAGTGATTAGACAAAATTAGAATATTGATATAGGTGTAAATTCTTTTATGATATTCCATTACAAACTGAAGAAGACCAAAGCTAAACTTACTCAATGGAGTAAGAAATTTTTTAGAAATATATTTCAAGAGATTGCTACTCTTGAGGAGGTAATAAAGGTATGGGAAAAACAATTTGAAGAAGATCCTTCTAGAATGAATAGGGCTAATCTATTCAAAGCTCAGGCTGAGATAACCATGCAATTGAAATGAGAAGAAGAGTATTGGATACAGAAGGCTGGAGAGATGGATAGGTTTATGACTCATTCTAACTTAGTACTATTGCCTAAGAAGCTGTTGGTGAACAATTTTTTAGATTTGAGTCCTATCTCACTCAACAATTTTGTGAAAAAGATTTTCTCTAGAATCATCCATGAAAGGATCAAGAGTATTCTACCTAATATTGTCTCTAAAGAGCAGGCTGATTTTGTTCAAGGCAGAAGTATAACAAAGAATATTTTGGTTGTACAAGAGATAGTGTCTGAAATTAGAAAAAAGGGTAAACCTCCAAACATGGTAATCAATATAGATATGATGAAGGCATATGGCAGAGTTGAGTGGCTATTTTTGACAAAGGTGTTAAGAATGATAGGTTTTTGTGAAGAAGCTATTGACATGGTGTTCAGATTATTGTCTAACAATTGGTATTCAATTCTGATGAATGGACAACCTAGGGTTTCTTTAAATCCTCAAGAGGTCTCAAATAAGGAGATCTATTATCTCCCGTACTGTTCATCATTGCAGCTGAAGTGCTATATAGAAGCTTGAAAGAGTTGACGAGGAGGAAAGATTTTAAACTATTTAGGATTCCTAGAGGTAGTCCAAAAATTAATCATCATGCTTTTGCAGATGATAGGATCATTATGTGCAAAACTGAGGTAGTAACTATGCAATTAGATACTACTATTTTGGAGAAATATGAGAGGGTATCTGGAAAGACGATCAATAAGGACAAGAGTGCTTTATATTTGCATGAATCTGTGTTAAATGATGTAATAGTCATGGCAAAAATGGCTATAGGTATATTAAGGCAGGAATTCCCATTTAATTACTTAGGGTGTCCTATATTCTTCAAGAGGTAGAAAAAGATGTATTACCAGCAACTAATGCACAGAATCAGCAGTAAGTTACAAACTTGGAAAGGTAAACTTCTATCTTTTAGAGAAAAGGTTGTTTTGATAAAACATGTTTTGTAAAGCATACCAATCCACTATTTATCTGTGATGAATTCCCCAAAGAATATCATATCTACTATTTAGAGAATTTTTGCTAAATTTTTTTGGAATAGTACAATAGGATAAAGGGATAGATATTGGATCGCTTGGTCAAAATTGTGCTTTCTAAAAGAAGAAGGGGGATTGGGGTTTAGACTATTACAGGATGTATCCCCAACCTTGTTTTGTAAATTGTTGTGGTCTATTAGAACTAAAAGGTCTATATAGAGTGATTACATGATGAACAAGTATTGGAGGAAATCACATCCCAAGGAAGTTATGTGAAAGAATGATGGGGGGCCCTAGGTGTGGAAAAAGATGTTGCAAGTAAGAGATCTTACAGATCATCTAATAACATGGAGGATTAAAGGGGGATACTCATATTTGGTATGAAAATTGGACAGGCATTAGAGATTTATATACTATCATGCAAGATAGTAAAGAGTGGGATGATAACCAGGAGAAGGTCAGGAATTTAATGCTTAATGGTTAATGGAATGATGAGTTATTGATAGAGTTATTTCCAATAGAGATAGTGGAGCACATTTAGTAGACTATAACACCTACTCATTAGTTAGACCAATCTAACAATGTAGTATGGAGTATAAATTTAAAATAGAAATTTAGTGTGAGCATAGCTTGGCAATATATGAGGTACAAAGAGCATCCTAATGAGATATACAAGTAGATATGGATAAAAGGAGTGCCTTTCAAGATTTGATTTTTCATGTGGAGAGTTTGGAAAGGAAAAATTTCAGTTGATGTAACTATAAGAAGATGGGGAATTAAGGGACCATCCAAATATTGGTGTTGTCAGAACCCTACTTAAGAGATAATGTCCCATAGTCTACTGAGATCTTATACTGCTAACAGGACTTGGTCCTATTTTTCTTCTTATGTAGGTATTAACATACAAAAATTGATTTTGAGAAATATAATTATAGCATGGTAGGAGGCACAAGTGAAAGCAAGAGAAAATATATTTTAGAGCAATTCTTGAGATGATTATATGGGAACTGTGGAAAAGAAAAAATTCTTTGAAACATGAAGGCAGGGGAGTAACAGTGCAGAGACTAATTTTTAATGTCACTAGGGATTTGAGAATGCTATTAAAAGTAAGAAAAACAACTTTGGATTTTCCAATAGAATGGCCAGATATTTTAAAGAAGTTGAATAAGATGAAGCCTAAGATAAAAGCAATTCCAGTGTTATGGGAATTGCCTAAAGCTAATTGGGTGAAGTATAATTCTGATGGAGTATCAAAAGGAAATGGAGGAAGTAATTCTTGGGCATTTTATCTTAGGGACACACAAGGTGATTTGATACATGCAAAAGGAGCAGTAATTGAAGAGACTAACAGTATGGAAGCAGAGGTTATGTCTATTCTACAAGCAATATCACATTATAATAAATTAAGGTAGGTAAAGGTTATCATGCAGACAGATTCACTAATGGTGCAAAAAGTGGTAACAAAGCAATGAGAAGTACCATGGAAAATAGCAGATAAAATCAGTCAAATATGGCAGTTATTATTAGCTAAGCAGGTACTTTTTCAACATATATACAGAGAGGGAAATCGGTTAGCAGACGACCTTGCAAATTTAGCATTGGAAAAGCAGGAATTAAAGTACACATCATTCGATTAAATACCAAGTACAGAAAGGAGGATTCTAAATAGTGACATGCAACAATGTCCTTACCTGAGAGTAGCATTGACTAAGAGATACTAAGACTACTAAGACTAGGTAGATTCATGATTAACAAGTCATAGGCTACATATTTACAATCAACAAAGTTACATAAAAAAGGAGAGGTACTACTTAGTCTATCTACACCAGCCAACAAAATTATATTTTCAGTTCACATAGTCAAATTGTCAGTGCATGCGACTGAAGTTATAATAGCATCCAATTACACATGGGTTCGAGCTTCTTACTATCTCTCTTCCTACTATAATTGAAAATGCAAAAAGATTCAAATAAGGGATAAATTTGAGAATATTCTTAAGTGGATGAGGAAGGATCTAATATGTGGATACTATATCAATCTTCAATGAACGAGACCCGACTTGTTAGCACCAAAAGCATTTTTCACACCCTTACACTAAAGAAACCAGTTGAAAGAAATTAAGAGCATGGGTTAAGTAGTATTGAAGAAGAAGATTCAATATGTCAAAAAATAGTAATTGAAGACTTACTCTTGCAAGCTGTAAATTGTAAATGGAATCAAGCTAAATCAACCAAGGAAGGGTGTTAATCACCCAAAGCTAGAGCAACTCAAAGGACGGTTGTTGAATATGAACATGGAGGAGGCGGTGGAAGAAGATTGAGCTTAAATGAGCTCCAATTTAGAAAGCCTACACTTTTTTATTTCCTTTTCAAGTGGACCAGGTCAGTAGGTGGACCGGCCCAATTATGTGTTAGATCATTTTTTGTATTTTGTATAGATGGGTTTGTCTATTTATGTGGGGATTATGTTAAATAATTAATAAAAATCCATATTAAACCAAAAGGTTAAAAATTTAGAGTATAAGATTTTTGGCATAGAAGGAAATTGCCCTTGGTTACCAGGATCACTGGCCATAAACGCATCCATACTGATGCGATTGCAGTCTAGTGACTACGATCATAGTAACTAAGACCAGTTCCTACAAGCTTCCCATATTCAAAATTTCCAAATTTTTTGACCACAAGCATGTTCTACGATATAGATTCACATTAAGACTAATGAACAAGTCTATTAGGTGCTCGATTATGCCCTTTCGAATAACAAAACCACTATTGAATACTTATTTGGGCAATATATTGAACACTTAGTGTGCCCACTCTATTTCACACATATTTTTGGGTACTTAAGACTTCCCCACTTATGTACACCATACTCTAACATCTAAACACAACACAAATACCAAGTATGAAAACACAGAAATATGAGAATCAAAGACTTAGGCCTTTTCTGTATCATGCATTCTTTGGCCTATTTTCAAAAATCAAAGCATGAATTCAAGACACCTACTGGATTTGTGATGCAAGAGGAATTCAAGGATGTTGTTGGAGAGCTCACAAACTAGGCTAGAATTTGGTATAATTAGAGAGTAAGAATTGAAAAGGGAGTGTGAGAAAAATGGGGGATTCAACTTGTCATATAGCTGAAGAAACCACAGTCTCGGTTAAGTGATCGTGATTATGGGAACACGGGTGGCCACAATTGCCACTAAGGGCCCGTGATCGTGGTAATTGAGATCATTTCTGCTCCCCTATTCTCCCTTGTTCAGCTCAATTCACAGGTTGACAGCTTTTTCTCTGTTCATTTTTTATTACAAATATTTTACACTTTACTTTTTTGTGCTCATCCAATGCACTCTATAGTGCCACACTAAGATATATATTATGATGAATGACTTCACAGCTGAGGCTAAGCTTTGGCTTAATATTATTTATAGTAGAGTATTACTGTGCACTCATATGACTATGGTCATAGATTTTCGAGCACAGATAGGGAAATGAATTCTCTTTAGCATTACTTTGAACATGGGAGAGATTGTGCTCTCAAAGTGGTGGCACTTTATGAACCAGAGAGGTACACTTCTTCTCTTTTCTTTCCTTATCACTGAGCTTTGTAAGAGAGAAGAGGTAGAAAAGTATGTTTTAGATAACTGAGTGCACCTAGACCCTCACATATTCCCACTCAAATTTTAGGGTGAGGGTTCCTCTGGTCAAAGCAAGAAAAGGAAGGTGGACTTACGCAAGTCGAGCTAGGAGGACAAAAACTCTTGTATATCTTTGTCAGCCAACCCCTTCGATAAAATCTCAAGGTAGATGCGGGTGGTTAGGGAGCCATTGTCCAGATTGCCTCAAAGACCGGGAGAGCCCTCCACCACTTGCTATTCATATGTAGCTTAGTCAGATTTGAGATATAAAGAGAGGAGTAGAATAAGTAAGGAGCCACAATTGCCATCTTGGATAGATCTTATTCAACCTTGGCTACATCACATAGGGACCTCAGGGAGTCAAATAAGAAGATAGTAAAGAGAGAGAAGAAGAGAGATAAATTTTTTAGAAAGTTGTGGAAAAGGGTAAAGGGCATCTTCAAGGTGCTCAAACCCAATGATCGACTACCTTCGCCTAGGTTGAAGAGTGATGATGAGGCCCTTTTATATTGGTCAATTGATGATGCAAGTGGTACTGGTGTAGAGTCAGTAGGAGAGGATAAATCCTGATGCATATTCATGAAGACCCCTTTTACTTTTACTTTATTACACATGAAGTGAGGACACTGCTTTTCTTTTAGTTGGGGGTGCCCCTGGATTTGTATTATTTTGATATGTTCTTAGATATTTTGTAAGATGATGTTTTGTTTTGTGTTTTTGGGATATTATATTTGGGTACTCTAATGGTGCCCACATTTTTATTGATTATCATGTAGTTTTATTTTTAGTTTCTTTTTATTTTAGTTTTATCTTAATTATGATGATCCATGATGAGCCTTGCCCTATGATAGACTGAGTGACGACATTCTTAAGGGTAAAACATTGTGTTTGGGTTTTGAGCCATAGATACTAGGGAATTCTGAGTACCCGTGACGTCTAAATCATTAATGCAAGGGAAGACTGAGTACCTATGGCATTGTAAATTTGGGGTCCCATTGGCGAAGTCTGAGTAGTCATATGGTTGGTTTACCAATATTAATTTGAAATGTGAGGCTAAAATTTTGGTTGTAGCCATAAGTTAGCAAATTGAATGTGGTGAAAATGCAAAACTAACAACCCCCTCCGTCCAAAAAATTTTCAAAAATAAAGGGTATGGACATGAACAACCTTGTAACAAAAATCTTTCTATTTTTGTGACTCCATAAATATTTGATTTGTTAATAGTGATAGATACTTCAATTCTATCTCTTACCAGAGGGACAATTAAGCTTTCTTTGCGAATTGTGCATGCCATGTGTGGTGAGCTTTTTGCATTCATCTCTTATATACTTGTGTTATCTAGAACTTGCCCCGTTAGTCTGTCAAAGCTAATTTTGATTGTATTTGGTTGGAGAAATGATCTTAGGCCATCTTTGTGACATTGGAAAACCACTTTAGCCTAAAAATCCTACCCATGCATAAATGTAATCCCTAGTTACCCTCTATGAGCCTTTAAACCTTTCTTTGGCAAACACATTATAAGCCGTGAACCATTCTTTTTATCCTTGTTTTAAACCATACCCTACTTGAAATTGAAAATATGACTTAAGGCTAAAACCCTAAGTTGGGGATGGTGAAGATTGATGGATGTAAGTATGGGGCCATGAAGTAGTAAGTGAAATGCCTAAGTGCCTAAGTATTGAAACAAATGAATAGAAAAGAAATTTTCCCAAAAAGAAAGAATTGCTTAAAAATTGCAAGAAAAAGTAATAAAAGAAAATTGGTGAACAAAGGAAGCAAAAAGTAGGCATATGAAAAGATAAATGATCCAAGAGGAGTGGCCCATAGTCAAAAAGTAGGATTAAATAGTATGATGTAGATGTTCAAGGAAGGGTGTAGTCATGTTGTTCCCAAATGATATCCTACACTAACCTAAGTCTACATTACAAGCTCAAAAAGTCCTTTAAGATCTTCAACCATTTACTTTCTTTGTAGTGACGATTGAAAATAGGGGCAAGCCTATGGTATGATACCTATTGACATAGAGAGTTCTTTTGTGAGGAAGGAAGTTTTTGCACTTAAATTCCTTGTTCCATATTTGGTAGCTTAGTGTATGGAATTTTCTTTCTTATGAGGAGGCATGTAAACTAGTTGAGGTAGGTAATTTTGTCATCTTTAGATCAATGAGGTAAATAGAGTATAACTTAGTTTTGATCAAAAGTGAGTCACTTTTAGAGTAATAAGGCAAGGTTAGGAAAAAGGTTGGGTAGGATTTCTCAGTTTTCTGGACAAAGAAGAGGCCACTATTATAGTGGTAAGTGGTCTAAGAGAAAGAGTTGGGTAAGTCCTAACTCATATTCCATGACTAGTGCTACCTACCCACAGCCGTTGGGAAACAAAAATTTTCAAATTAGTAATGCTTCAAGGGCATAAGGCGACCAGTCTTAAGTCATTGGGGCTTAATCTGCACCATCCTATCCTCTTTGTTGATTTTATGGTCGGTCACACCATGGTTATTGCAAGGATGGGAGGAATCAATGCTTTAGCTGTGGTCAATTGGGTCGTATGCAGTGTGAGTTTCCCATAAGGATTGCCGCTTGGGTAAATAGGTTACCGACACTTCTCTAGCTCTTGCACCAAGGGGTGCTACTGCTGGCTCTGACACTGGTCGGGATCCCAAGAGGTGCTACTACTGGCTCTGACACTGGTCGGGATTTTCTCAATACTCTTACTATCCTTTAAAAGTTTGAGGCATCTCCTGGTGCTGACACTGGTATGTTGAAAACTCCTTTCCCTATGGTGGGTATTGTTTACTTGGTATGGGTTCTTCTCACTCTTATATGACCCCATCTGTGGTTATGAATTCTAGTTTTTGTCTTAAAGTTTTTCTAGGCTCTTTTTTGTTTCTACTCTAGTAGGAGACTCTATGGTTAGTAAAAGAGTCTATAAGAGATGTGTGGTACCTGTTAGTGGTAGATAAATTATTGTAAAATGAATAGAGTTGGGCATGGTTAACTTTGATATTATCTTGGGGATGGATTAGTTACACTTGTGCTATGTGACCTTAGGTTGTTGAATCCATAAGATTGTCTTTAGGTTCCATGGTGAGTCTGTTATAGACTGGGAGGATGGTTTTGCTCCCTATCTATTAAGGGGAAAGTATATATCATAGCTTATCACTCGAAGACTGGTTTCCAAAAGGGTGTCTTTATTATTTGGTACGGTTTAAAGGTTCTAACTCGATAATCCATTTACTTGTATTCGGTTTTGGTAGTTAATGGGTTCTTAAGGTATTTTTGGATGACATCCAATTTCTGAATGGTTCTGGTGGAGTTAAAAAGGCTTGGTGGGCAATTAGAAGATCCTTTAGATAATTTTATCATCTTCCAACCAATAAGGCAAATGGAGTATAAACAAGTATTTCTCCAAGATTGATCTTCAGTTGGGCTATCACCAGTTAAAGATTAGGGAGGTGGATATCCCTAAGACTACTTTCCATTCACGATATGGCCATTTTGAGTTCTTGTCAAGCTTTTGGATTGACCAACGACTTAGTGGAATTTATGAACCTGATGAACTGGGTATTCCATCAATTTTTGGACTTGTTTTTCATTGTGTTCATTGATGATATTCTGGTGTACTTAAAGAGTAAGAAGGATTATGCCAGTCACCTCCGTATAGTGTTGCAGACCCTTAAGGATTAGCATTTGTATGCCATGTTTTCAAAGTGTGAGTTCTAGTTGATTGTTGTTACTTTTTTGGGTCATGTTGTTTCTAGTGAAGGGATCATGGTGAATCCACAGAAAGATACAGTGGTTAAGAAGTTGCCTATACACACGGCTCCAATAAATATTCAGAAATTCTTGGGTTTGGCTGGATATTATAGGATGTTAGTGGAGAGATTCTCTTTGAGTGCTACTCCGTTGACTAGTCTGATTCAGAAGAAGGTGAAGTTCTTGTGGTCTGATACTTGCACGGGTATCTTTGAAAAGTTGAAGGATAATTTGACTTTAGCTCCTGTATTGACCCTGGCTGAAGCTACAAATGGATTTATGGTCTACTATGATGTTTTTCGTATGGGATTGGGTTGTGTTCTGATGCAGCATGTTAAAGTGGTGGCGTATGCTTTTAGACAGTTGAAGGTCTATGAGAGGAATTATCTGACTTATGATTGGTAGTTTTTTGTTGAGGTGTTTGCTTTGAATATCTGGCGCCACTACTTTTATGGTGTTCATGTTGACATTTATTCTGATCATAAGAGCTTGTAGTGTGTGTTAACCCAGAAGCAGTTGAATCTTAGGCAAAGGATATGGCTTAAGTTTCTCAAGGATTATGATATGAGTCTATATTATCACCCAGGTAAAGCTAACTCAGTTGTTGATGCTCTTAGCAGGTTGTCCATGGTGAGCTTATCTCATATTGATGAGGAGAAATGAGGCTTGGTGAATGATATTCACCATTTGGTGGTGATTTTTCAAGAGGTATCTCCAAAATAGGTTTGTGGATATCCGTGATGACCCAAATCGAATCAAACTAATTTCAAGACTGAGGAATACCAATAAAAAAATCGATATTGATCACTTCCTACTTCCACATAGGCAAATTAATTTCTTGATAAAATCCTCCAGGACAAAAATGCTCAACCTTCACCTATTGAAACACCATGCATTTATCCAAAAAACTGGCCACATCCCGCTTTATATTGTTCCACCAATAGATTTCCTTAAGATCATGATACATCTTCGTCAAACTAGTGTGAATGGCATAATGTGACACATGAACCTCGACCAAGATCCTCTGTAGAAACCTATCTACGTCAGGAATGCACAATCTCCCCTGGTATTGCAAGGGATCATCACTACTTATCTTAAAGGCCATTACTTTTTAAGCACCTACATAACCCTTGATTTGTATTAATAGAGGATCTAACACTTGCTTTTCTTTCACCTCAGCACCAAGAGATGACTTTGCCACCTCATAAACAAAAACACCATCATATTTTGAGTCCAAAAGACAAAATCTAAGGTTAGCCAGATGGTGAATGTCTTTCACCAATTTCCACTTAGCCTCATCCACATTATTCAGACTCCCTATGGATAACCTTCTAAGAGCATCATAAACCATGTTAGCTTTACCTGGATTGTAGTGAAGACTTATGTCCTAGTCCTTTAGTAGCTCAAGCCACTTCCTTTGCCTAAGATTTAGCTCATTCTGAGTGAACACATATTGCAGGTTCTTATGATAAAAAAAGATATCCACATGCACTCCATACAAATAGTGATGCCAAATTTTTAACGTGAACACCACAGCTAATAACTGCAACTTGTGAGTCAGATAATTTTTCTCATGCACTTTCAAATACCTAGAAGCATAAGCTACCACCTTGCCATGCTGCATCTAAATGCAACCAAGCCCTATACGGGATGCATAAAAATATACCACAAATACATCAGTGCCTTTAGGAAAAGTCAAGACTGGAGTTAAAGTCAACTTATCCTTCAGCCTCTCAAAACTACCCTCACAAGCCTCGGACCACAAGAACTTTACCTTTTTTAAAGTTAACTTAGTCAACCAAGCAACTATAGAGGAGAAACTCTCCACAAATCTCCTGTAGTAACTGGCTAAACCCAAGAAGCTCTGAATGTCTGTTGGAGTTATGGGTCTAGGACATTTCTTAATCGCTGCAACCTTTTGAGGATCCACCATAATCCCTTCACTAGATATGACATAACCCAAAAAAGTGACAACATTCTATAAATTCATATTTAAAAAATTTGGCAGACAACTGCTGATCTTTCAAGGTCTATAATACAATGCAGAGGTGATCGGTATGATCCACCTTGCTCTTAGGGTACACTAGAATATCATCTATAAATACATTGACGAACAAAATCATAAACTGACGAAATACTCTATTCATAAAGTCCTTGAATATCGTTGGGGCATTAGTCAACCCAAAAGACATAACTAAGAGCTCATAGTGACCATATCAGGTACATCAGGTAGACTTAGAGATATCCGCCTCCCTAATATTAAACTGATTATAGCGGAATGGAAGACCGATCTTGGAGAAAAACTTAGCACCCTAAAGCTGATGAAGAAAATCATCTATCCTTGGAATAAGATACTTATTCTTTATCGTCACCTTATTTAATTGCTGATAATCAATACACATACGAAGGGAACCATCCTTTTTGCGCACACACAACATCGGTGCACCCCATGGGGATACACTAGGATGGATGTAACCCTTGTCTTAAAGATCCTTTAATTGCTCCTTAAGCTCTTTAACTCAGCTGGAGCTATTCTGTATAGGGGAATAGAGTTAAGATGAGTGTCCGAAACAAGATCAATCCCAAAATCAATCTCCCTATCGAGAGGTACACAGGAAGGTCATCAGGAAAGACCTCAAGAAATTCATTCACCACCAGATTGGAATGTATGGAAGGACCCTATGAGTAAAAATCTTTAACCTAGACCAAATGATAAAGACATTCATTGGAAATTAACTTTCGGGCTCTAAGATAAGATACTAACCTTTCCTTAGACACTAGAGAGCCTCCTTCCCACTCAATAACTAGTTTATTAAGGAATTTAAAGATGACTTTATGATACAGCAATCTAGAGAAGCATAGCATGAGTGCAACCAATCTATCCCTCATATGATATCTAAATCAACCATATCTAATTCAAATAGATCTACCAATGTCTCCTAACCACCCTTCGATACCACATAACCCTATAGACTATCTAGGAAACCAAAGAGTCACCCACCAAGGTAGAAATAGAAAAGGGGTCCCAAATACACTTGAGATCAAGACCAAAATATACAGCCACAAATAAGGTCACATAAGAAAGAGTAGAGCCCGAATAAAGTAAATAGTGCATATTACGGGAAAAGAGTTTCAATATACCAGTATTTACATATGGTGATGCCTCAAAATCCTGAGGGGTAGCGAGAGCATAAAGTAAGTTTTGATGAGTGACGGAACCAGAAGGTGCACCCTTAGGTGCTGGAGCTGATAAAGAGGAAACTGGAACCTTGTTTACCCCAGAATCAACCTTACCAATGGGAAAATTTCTAAGCATATGCCCTGGCTGACCACAGTTGAAGCACTTGTACCTTCTGTCATCACAAAATTCTTGATATAATTAACCATAAAATATGTAGGGAGGATATGATGGAGATGATTGGGCCCCACTAGCTTAATATTAGGCACCCTGTGCCCTAGAACCATTGCCATCCTGAAAATACCTGCCACTATATAACTTTGGGTAGGGAGCACTAGCTGTTTAGTAGGACCTAAAATTGTCCTACTTCTTTTCGGACAACTTTCCACCATCCCTGATGCCCTACTGTTGACCTCCCTCTTGCTCTGAATGCTGGTATTTCTTGCTCTACCTTTCCCTAATTTCAATATGCTTCCACTTCTCTTCTTTTACTTATTGCATATATATAACCAGTTTGGAAATATCAATGTATTTGTTCAATAAGATAGCCTTACTCTCCAAAATCATGTCTCGGGATAACCCAGGAGTGAATTTCCTCATTCTATTCCTTATGCTAGATACCAATTTTAGAGCGTACCAAGATAACTGGTGAAATATCAAGGCAAACTCCATGACTGACATCTTGCATTGTTTCAGGTTAACAAACTTTTCCGCCTTCACCTCCCTCAGCTCTTTAGGAAAGAAACAATCAAGAAAAAGTTATAGAAAAGTCCTCCCATAAGGAAGAATTAATATCCATAACTCAGAGTTTTTCCCACTCTATATACCACTGATGAGCTACATCCTTCAACTAATAGGATGATAAGTCATCAATTTGAAAACTTAATAGTATTTTTAAGCCTAAATTATATTGCTTTTTCAGTAATTTGTTGTTACTTTCTTACCTAATGCTCATTTGTGTAGGTAAAAATTGAAATGAGAAGATGATCAAGTAAACTTGAAAAAAATAAGCCAAGGAGAAAGTGAAAGAGAAGAAATGTGAGCAAAAAGAATAAAAGCTAAAATTGTAGGCCCAGGAGTCAACCCTCAGTTACCGTGATCGTGGCTGAAGGTCATGATCATGGTCAATCAACAAGATAACCAAGGGGTGATTGTGATATGACTACCGCAATAGCGGTACCACGATTGCAGTCAAAGGATGGTGATCGTGGTAGAGACGAAATGTTTGAAAGACATTTTTGTAATATTTAGCAAATGTAGAATTAGGGCATAATAGGGTTTTTTTAGCTCATTTTTCATCCTATATTTTATCCTACATATTATCCTATCCTTAGTTTAGAGTTTATCACTTGGAGCTTGGAGCTTTGAGTTTGAATTTATACTAATTTAAGGCAAGAATTAATTAGAGAAACTTCAAAGTGAAGAATTGACAAATCCCATTGAGGATTCATTAGTATGTAAAGTGTGGTTTGCATTATCTTTATTTTTTATGAATCAAATTGATGGTGATTTTGGTATATTTTTATTTATTATCTTTATTAGTTGCTAGTTCTTTCTCTTGGGATTATGTTAGAATAGGGTGCAATTGTGTGTGCGTTGTGATGTATGTGTGTGGATTCTAATTTGGTGATGATGGGTTCTACTATTTCTTGGTCAAATTAGTTGGGTTTTTTGAGTGAAAGTCCCAAATACCCAAAATGGATTTGTCGTGAAAACCCCAAACTCATGAAAGCTCAAACCATCCTTGAAAGAGAGATTTGGGTGAACTTTAGGCACCTTCATCATCCATGAAAGAGGAATGTGGAAACCAAGGCAATAGTAGATAATTATTGGATTTAGTTTGCTAATTTTCACTATCTTAGACATAAGGGTGATTATGAGGTTGACTATCCCTTGGGTACCATCCTAGAAATAGGGGTGCCTAATTGAGGTATTGGATGGATTTAATTGTCACACTCGCTAGGTACTTAAAAGAGTTAATGATTGATATTTTTGATACTTTGTTGACAAACTAAACTCAAGTTCTTTCAACCTAGCCTACCACATAATCAACAATTAGAATTTGCATCGAATCATCATGTTCCCATGTATAACTTGCCCCTAGGAAAGTATAATTCAAATATCTGTCCCTAATTGATTATACTATTATTATTCTTAGTATTGAATTAGTCATTTAGAAGCCCAAAAACAAACATTAGTTTTGATATTTAATCAAAGCCCCCTCCAAGTTATAAATACTTGTATCTTAGCTTTGAACTTAACAAGTATCTTTAATTTCAAACTTGTTTAATCGCCACTCAAATTATTCCTCATGGATTTAAACCCCACTCAAAGTTGGGTTATTATATTGACAACGACTGCCTTGCACTTAAATTGATGTGTAAGTTAAGCGTTATGAAAATAGCATCATTTTCAGGGAATAATTTGGTGTATTGAGTCAGTTTAAAATTTTAGCTTACTTTCTTTGGTTCAAACTTGTAATAATTTGTTTGTTATTTTCTTTTGTTCTTGTGTTAGGCAGATTTCTAGTTTTTTTTATTTGTTACTATGACATCTTGGAATGAATATGAGTTTGGTGGTTGGAAATCTTATTTTGATAATCCATGTCCATATTATGGTGGACCCCACTTTTGGAAAAATTATAGATATGCTCCCCGTAAAGAGATGTGTGCACCAACTCAATCATCTTGGGAGTATGATTGTCCCTTATATGGTGGTCGAGATGGACATTAGAGAGATTGTCCAAATGCCCCTTCCCTTCATTATACTAACTCAAATGATAGTTTTTCTTATGTGTTTGATAGGTCCTATGAGGAGAAAAAGGAAGAACAATATGCCGGAACGTATCTTTGATCGGGTGGAAATAATGGGGGATAACATATATCTCATGAATCATGCCGCGGGGCATGTAAAAAGGAAATCAAAAGGATAGAGAAAGTATGTATGGAGGCTAATTTTTCAAATGCCATGGGTATTCCCACTCTCTCGAAGAGCTCAATGTTGATGAATCCTCGATGATTTCCTAACCAACCGAACAAAACATGAGAGATGATGCCAAGATTTAGGAAATGGTACTAGAGTAAAAAAAATCCAAGAAAATCCTTTGTGAAGGCTCTAGTCCATTTTGGGGAAAGAATGTCAAAATAGATGCAACTGCAAAATTAAGGAGAAGACCTTACTCGAACAACTTTTCAGCCTTATGCTTTGTGGAAGTGATGAAAGTCGAACCACCCAAGAAAATGATAAATTTTGGAGATAAGGAGGAAAATCCCTGTATTTTGGAGTTTGTCATTCCAAAAGGAAAAAATGAATCCCTTCACTTGAAGATTCAAAATTCGGTGTGTAAAAAGTGAATTTTTGATGCTCTCACCAATACCCAACAAGACTATTAGAAAGTTTGATGTGAAGATGGGTAAAAGGTTTAAATCTTCAAAGTGGCGAGATAGAAAATATTTCATTGTGTCCTAACCTTTGCCCAAAATGACTCAAAGATGTATTGATCTAAAGTTAGGCCTCAGTTTCAAGTCTTCCAAATTGATATATAAATTTGATAGGCGAAAGATATTGTGTCGCGACTTTAACTAAGGCGCTTCTTGAGAGGCAACCCTAGGATTTTTTCTTGATGTTTTCTAATGTTTTTTAATTCATTTTTATATTATTTTTGGGTTTTTGTATGTTATATCACAAGTTGGAATGGGTTCCTTAAGAATGAAACCCCATATAAGTATATTGGACTTTCTTTTCATTGCTTTCCTCTCTTTAGTAAGCTTACAAGGTGTGATCTTTAAAATACGAATATTGATTACATTCCATGATTTCTTTTGGTTTGAATTTAATTCATATTAGCTTAATTTGGTAGAATGTGTTTGTTGGGATAGAGATTTTTGAATGTGTGCCTTGTCTAAAATGCTAAATTGCAAAATTCTTGTTTTCATACACTAGTGCACACCATGTGTTTGATAAAACACCCACATGAGGTTAGTTTGCTTAATTGAGTGGTGGATGATTTAATTGGGTTAGTATGATTACAAGTGCTGTTTTTGGTGATGAATTGGTGCATTGGGCTTTTTCACATGTGTTGTTATTTTACCTATTTAAGATCTTACGTTACATGCACACCACATGTTTGTTAAAATGTCAATAAGAGAGAAATGACTTATATGCTTATAAAGGTTATGGAAACTTTCTTGGGGCATTGTGTAATCATTTTTATAGTATAGATTTGTGTCCAATTGGTCTTAAAAGTGGTATAACCAATGGTTTTTGGTTGAAATTGTGGATGAATGTTGTGTCCATGGTGTAATCGATTAGTGTGCTTATCATAGCATATCTGGGTGAAGCCTAAGTAACCCGAGGGACATGAATGCTTGCCTTGCCCTATGAAAGATTGGGTGACACCATTCTTAAGGGTAAAGGGTCGTTTGTGTTTCCATTGGGGCCATGAGTGTTTTATGAACTAAATAGACGATATGTGAAGTTGTGAGGAAAGAATCCCATGAAGTGTAATGATAATGTTGCCTTGCATTCACCCAAGTTTTTCTTTAATTGATTAGGAAGAGGCAAAAGCTCAAAATTATTTTGAAATGTCATTGGCAAGAAATGAAATGATATTTTTCTTTTTTGAAAAAAAAGAGAGAGAGATCAAGGATGTTTCCGAGCTTCCTTTTGAGTGATACCATTAAATTCAATTTTTGGCACTCTCTTTACAAGTATGAGTCATGACTCAGAGTAACTTATTAAGCTCAAATTGCTCAAACTGGTTGGGAGATTAACTTTTTTCTCTATGTGTACAATGCCATATGTGGTGAGATTTTTATATAATTCTTGTACATATGTGTAGTTTAGAACTTTCCGAGTCTGTTCAAAGCAAAATCCTAGATAAGCTTGTTTTTGAGAATGACCCGAGGCCATTTTGACTTGTCACATAGCCAAATTCCCACCTTAAAACTTTTCCCTAGTTAACCCCTTTGTGCCATTTTACTTATTTTTCTTTCCTTGTCTAATGATAACCTTGATAAAATACTTAAGCCTTTTTTAAACTCTTCATTTTGGCACTTAACCTCCTTTGATGCATTGCATGATTCAAAAAATGAAATATAGGTGAAAGCCTATGTTTGAGGGGGTTTGTGTTGTTGGGAAAATAATGTGAGGGTGGTTCAAACTCCAAGTTTAGGGGGATGAATGTGATGTGCTAAGATGAGCCAATAAAGGTATATGTAAGGTTGTCAACTCATGTTCTTAAAAGACAAGAGATGTGCTTAATAATAAAGTTGAATAGCGTGGCCTATAGAAATTGAAGAGAAGTTGGATGAATGAAGGGCTAAGAGGACTTAAAGTTAGAAAGTCTCTTGAAAAAGTCAAAGAAATGAAGAAAGAAAATGGTGACATTGAATTATTTGGTAATGATAAAAGGGGGGGGGGGGTAGGAAAATATGGGAAATGAATTGAAGGACAATAAGGTGGAGAGTTTTAAATTTCAAGGGTAGAAAGGATTGAGTAATTGCATTGAATGAGGTCTTTTAGTTACTTGATCCATATATATTCATTCCCCCACCTCAAATCTTCATCTTATCCCACAAGACCTTGGTGATTCAAAACTAGGTAAGTTTACATTTGTGGCAAAAAATACAAAAGGCAAGCTTATGGTTCCACTCATTGTACTTGAATTTGTTTGCGAGAGTGAGTATGAATTGTTTCATTATTTGAGCTTCTTTAGAAATTTCAATGTATTTTGTGTGTGTGGAGTTAACTCTTTCTTATGAGCGGCATCTATACTTTGGGGTCGAGGGTTAAGTCTTACTCTCAGTTTGGTAAATGGGTGAAGTAAGTTGCATTGTGAAGATTGAGAATTTTTTAAAGATTTTATGTTTCCTCTAAGGTGCTTTGTTGATTTGGAAGATTTATTTGATACAAATTTTCATCCTTGCTTCATAATATGTGCTTATTAGAAAGTTTTTTTTACTTGTTGCCATGACATATTTGAAAAGTCTTTGTAGAGCTTTGTTTGCTTATTCCTCTAGTATAGTTTTCTTTTGGGTAGATGTGAGTTAAATACACTATCTATCTTGTTTAATTGTTCATGGTTGCATGAGGACAAACAATAGTTTAAGTTTGGGGGTGTTGATATGTCGTCAATTTGACAACTTACTAGCATTTTTAAGCCTAAGTTATCTTGTTTTTTCATTGATTTTTTGTTACTTTCTTATCTAATTCTCATTTGTGTAGGTGAAAATTGCAATGAGAAGATGATCAAGGAAACTTGATAAAAATGAACTAAGGAGAAGGTGAAAGAGAAGAAATGTGAGCACAAAGAACAAAAGCTAAAATTGTAGGCCCAGGAGTCGACCCTCAGTTACCGCGATCATGGACTGAGGGTCACGATCGCGGTCAGTTAACAAGTCAACCAAAGGTTGATCACAATATGACTACCGTCGATAGCGGTACCACGATCGAAGTCAACGGATGGAGATTACGGTAGAGCGGAAAAGTTTGGAGGGTATTTTTGTAATATTTGGTAAATGTGGAATTGGGCTTAAATAAAGGTTTTTAGCTCATTTGTCATCCTATATTTTATCTTACATATTATTCCATTATTAGTTTAGTGTTTATCACTTGAAGCTTGGAGCTTGAATTTATACTAATTTGAGGCAAGAATTAATTAGAGAAACTCCAAAGTGAAGAATTGACAAATCCCATTAAGGATTCATTGAAATTTAAAGTGTAGTTTGCATTTTCTTTATTTTTCGTGAATCAAATTGATGAAGATTTTGGTATACTTTTGATTATTATCTTTATGAGTTTCTAGTTCTTCCTCTTGGGATTATGTTAGAATATGGTACAATTGTGTGTGGGTTGTGATGTATTTCTGTAGATTCTAGTTTGGTGATGATGAGCTCTATTATTGCTTGGTTAAATTAGTTGGGTTTTGTGGGTGAAAGCCCCAAATACCCAAAATGGGTTTATGGGTGAAAACCCCAAACTCTTGAAAGCTCAAACCATCCTTGAAAGAGGGATTTGGGTGAACTTTAGGAACCCTCCTCATCCTTGAATAGGGATGTGGGAACCTAGGCAATAGTAGACAATTATTGGGTTTAGTTTGCTAATTTTCACTATCTTAGACATAATGGTGATTATGAGGTTGACTATCCCTTGGGTACCATACTAGAAATATGGGTGCCTAATTGAGGTATTGGGTGACTTTAATTTCCACACTCGTTAGGTACTCGAAAAAGCCAATGAGTGACATCTTTGAGACTTTGTTGAAAAACTAGCCTCAAGGACTTTCAACCTAGCCTACCACATCATTAACATTTAGAATTTGCACCGGATCATCATGTTCCTATGCATAACTTTCCCCTAGGAAAGCATACTTCCAAGATCCGTACCTAATTGATTATACTCTAATTGTTCTTAGTCTTGAATTAATCATTTTGAAGCCCTAAAAACAAACATTAGTTTTGATACTTACTCAAGCCCCCCTCCATTTTATACATACTTGTATCTTAGGTTTGAACTTAACAAGTAACTTTAATTTCAAACTTGTTTAATCTCCACTCATATTATTCCTTGTGGATTTGACCCTGACTCAAAGTTGGGTTATTATATTAACAACGGCCACCTTGCACTTAAATTGAAATATAAGTTGAGCATTATCATAGGTTGCAGACTCCACACCTTCCACCTTAGTAACATTTATCACCCGAAAAATCTTTTCCATTTCATCAATAAAGCCCTGAGGATTCTCCTCAACTTTTGTACCAGCGAAAAGAGGAGGATTCAACCTCATAAATTGGCCAACTCTAGTGGCCTTATAAGATATAGCAACATAATACACATGCTCAATCTAAGAGGCCACCAACTGAGGGAGCAAATAGATCGACTGGTGAAACTCAGCATTAGACACGTTAGCTTAAGGTGTCTGAGGAGGGATAGGAGGAACTTTTGGAGCTCCATTAGGAATATTAGAGACTGTGTCCCTAGACCTAGTCTGAATCCCTAGGTAGGACAGGCTCTATTTCTATTGTCCTCAGCTAGGATAGAAGGGTTCCAACCGATAACAGATCTTCTCGTAGGCATGATCTGAAAGTCGAACAAATAGGAATTAGAGAGATCCAAGACCTTAGACTCTATAACCCAAAAATAGAACACAAGAAAGAGAAACATTCCTAAATACCCCGTAGCTTCTCCCTTATGAGTGTGGCACACTACATATCCTCAAAAGAGACTCTCCTCGACACGGCATTGTGGACACCTAATTGTCCATAAAACTAGGGATCTAATATCAATTTGACATGACCCGAACTATAGTCTGGCGGTGTCGGGTATCTCAAGTCCAACCGGGACCTGAGACCACTCCTAATACCCAAACCATTGACCACCCTTCACCCATGTTGGATGAATTTCAAACATATACCAAGATAACATAGTATTAATTTGAAGGCATGATAACAAGTCCATAATCAAAACCAAAAACCACATCCAATTAACCTTCCAATACAAATTCCAGCCAATACCAACACTAATGCTAACACTAATACCGACACCACCTATGCTCATAGTAGTCCGACAAAGCCTCTAGTTAGAACCAAAGAATACCCAGTTAGGATATTCCCCTGACCATAACCAAAACCAAAACCAAAGAATAATTATGACATAAATAACTCCATATCATGAAATAGGGTCTTCTAGAGTATGGAAACTCACCACGTCAGTCTGACTTAATAGCTATCCTTGAATCACCAAGTCACTGTGTTAGAGTAGTAGTAGTATGGCCGATTTTTGCATTGTATGGGGATACTGCACCCGAAGGCAGTTAGTAGGGTGAACACTAGCATGTAACTCAAAGATAAAGATAAAATAATGCTATCAATTAAAGCAAATCAAACCAATGCAAATAACCATATCATTTTATATATAAATATATATATACTATTTCGGGATAGGGAATAAGGTTTAGCATGTATTTTAAAACCTTAACCTATATTATGTAGCTTTACCATCATAATTCCACCCACGGTCTATATGGGTCCAGTGTTAGCCCCTGAACGAGCCCCAGTGCGTGTAGCCTCATGAATTGAAGATACCATAGATGGTCGGGGATTCCCTTGTACCTTTCTCCCACTATGATACATATATGCGTGTATAGTCTTGGGGTATTACCTCATACGCCACAAGATCAAGGTCATTAATTCCACCCCTTATGTCTGCAAACATAAGTTTCTAGTGTCCTTTCAAACTCACACCTTCACGGCTAGCTATCACAACCCCCATTTTTGCCCAATTAAAAAAAATTAACACTTAACTAACCACTAATACCAGATTCAACTATTAAGTGGTATCCTCACACTGACTATAGCATGCAAGTAATGTCATTAAGCCAAGATTTAGAGGATTCCCGTGTACCCCAAAGACTCTATTATTAAAATCACTTGGAGGATTCTAGCGTAACCTGTAAGGTATTTATTGTAATTTAACTGGGGATTCCAGTGTACCTTACAAGGTTTTCAAAACCATCCTTAACCATATAACCATTTATTCTATACATTAATTTCAAGAAATAAGTCAAACCCAATACTATGGGGATTTCATTATACCCCTGATTCAAATTCCCACCTTTCTCATAACTAGAAACCAATTTTACAATACAAGGTTGGGTCCATTGATAACGCTCAACATACAAATCAATTTAAGTGAAAGGAGTTTGTTGTCAATATAATTACAGAACTTTGAGTCTGGGTTGAATCCACGTGAAAAACGTGAGTAGCAATTAAATAAGTTCAAAATTAAAGTCACTTGCTAAAATCTAACATATTATACAAATATTTAAGGATTTTGAATATTTTCAAAGATATAATTATTTTTGGGATTCTAAAAGACTAACTTGAGACTATGAATAATTAAAGAGTAAACAATTAGAAAAAGATCTTGGGATTATGTTTTCCTAGGGGCAAGTTATGTATGGGAACATGATAAATCGATGCAAATTCTAATAGTTAACGATGTGGTAGTCTAGGTTGAAAGTCCTTTAGGGTAGTTTATCAACAAAGTCTCAAAGAAGTCACTCATTGAACCTTTTGAATACCTAATGAGTGTGTCAATTAAAGCCGCGTAACACCTCAATTGGGCATCCCAATTTGTAGGAAGATGCCCAAAACATAGCCTACTCTGTATTCATCCTTATTTCTAAGATAACAAAAAGATCGTAAAATACATCCATTATTGTCCAGTATTGATTTGTCCCCCATAACCCTTTTTCAAGGATTCCATGGGTTCCAAAAGTTTACCAACATCCCAGTTTGGGGCTTACACCCACAAACCCATTTTAGGTGTTTGGAGATTTCACCAACAAATACCAACACTACCTCTTACCATGAGAAAACACATATTTATCCCTAATTTGCATGACCTAATGGTCACACTGACTCCAACTAGATTAATACCACAAGTAGCTCTTCACACATGGGCAAAGCTATTCCCACGACACCCCTCAACATGAAATACGATTTTTAAGGATGCAAAAGACTTTTGAAGAGAAACAATGTAGCAATCACTAATTATCAAGAAGTGATTCACCTTTTTGTCTTTACTCCACTATACTCCATTTGTCTCATTTTTCGAAAGGTGACAAAATCACCCACCTCAACATTTTTACATGCCTCCTCATAAGACTAGAAAATTTCACACACCAAGTTATCAAATGTTCAACAAGGAATTTAAGTGTAAAACTCTCTCTCTCTCAAGAACTCTTGATACAAACAAGTACCATACCATAGGCTTGCCCCTATTTTCAATTGCCACTACAATGAAAATACTTGGTTGGAAATCACGAAGGGCTTTTTGAGCTTGTAATGTAGGTTTGGGTAGGGTAGATATTATGTAAGAACAACAAGGCTATACCCTTCTTGAACATCTACATCACACTATTCTATCCAACTTTTTATCATGAGCCACTTCTCTTGTTTTCACTCTTTACATATGTTCCTACTTTTACTACCTTGATTTATCCATCTTTTGGAAAGCATTTTCTTTTCACCATTTTTCCTTGTACATTTCATGGTTTTATTTCCTTTCTTAGGTCCCTTTTTTTCCTATTCATTTGTTCTCAAACTTAAGCTCTTAGGCACTAACTATCAATCTCGCGACCCAATATTACCTCTTTCAATTTTCACCACCCCCAACATGGGATTTTAGCCTTTAGTTGCATTTTAAAGTTAAAGAAGGGTAGGGTTTAAAAGAGGGATAAAAATCAAATGGCTCATGGATTGCAAAGTGTTTTCCAAAGAAAGGCCCAAAGGATCAAGGTGGGTGACTAGGGATAACATCTATGCATGGATAGGAGTTTTTGGTTGGAGTAAACTTCCAAGTTCATAAGGATGGACTAGGATTATCTCGCCAACCAAATATAATCAAAATTAGCCTTGAGAGACTAATGGGGAAAGTTATAGATGGTACAAGTATACATGAGATTCAAACAAATAAGATCACCACACATGGCATGCAAATTTTCCAAGGAGGCTTAGTTTCCCCTCACTCTAGAGACAAAAATGGAGTATCTACCAATTTTCATAAGTAAAAAATTTGGAGTCACAAAAAGAGAAAAAGAGTTGTTACAAGGTTTCTCATGCCCATGCCTTTGATTTTTGGAAAATTAAGGATGGAGGGGGCGTTTTCTTTGCATTTTTACCACACATAATTTGCTAATTATGGAATCAACCTAAGCCTTAAACTCACATTTTGGCTTTTATACAGGCAAATCATATGGCTACTCAGACTTCACCATTGGTACAAGTTTGATCTCAAGTCCAAAAAGCCACAGGTACTCAGACTTCAGTTGTATTTATAGCCCTGATGCTAAGGGTACTCAGAATTTCCATGTATACGTGGCTCAAAACCCAATACAATGATTTTTTCTTAAGAATTTTATCACTCAATCTATCATAGGGAAAGGCTCACCCAATATCATTATTAAAAGAGTTTGAAAACTAAAAATGAACATAATCAATTCACAAAATTTCCATGCTTAGTGTGAACTAAATTTAAGTTTTGCAAGCTGATAAGTACACATAAGGGTAGGGCTATAACCAAAACTACAAGACTTATAGTGACCTCATTACATAACACAAAAGCATAAGAAGGGTTAAAGGGCTCCCTGAAACCACATTGATAACTATGTTGAAAGATGGACACAGAAGCACAATTGTTACATGATTGGTGCAATCGCGATACCGTGATTGTAATCCTCAAACCGCTATCGCAGTACATGAGGCATTTTTCTCCTCTATTTTGCCTTGTTTTCCTGCATGTCTGCCACATTTCTAAGCTTGGTTTCTCCCTGTGTTTGGCCTCCAACCTGCCTTAAGTATCTATAATTCATTTAAATTTTGTGACTTATTAAAAAATAAATAATGTAAGCATGAAAATGATGGGTTTCCTCCACTCAAGAGCTTAATTTAACATCGCAGCACGATGCCTCTTTAACTATCACTTATGTCTCAATTTAGAGAATTTGAATTTCATGCTCAATTTTCAATCAATACACCTTTAAAGTGCATTAGGCAAATGGAAGGGCACGAAGAAACATGGTATATCACGCCACTTTGAGGACTTGAATCTTTTACCTAATTTTTCATAAAATTTTTGAGTAGGCTCATTGGTTATTGGTAAGGACATCAAGAATCCACTTGCTACACCTTGAATTTTGCATTTATTGACCTTTAAGTTGTGAGCTTCATTTTTCCCTCTTGGGATGGCAAACTAAAAAATATATGAATCTTGTACCTCATCTCCATCATTCATAATTTGCTTGGGTGGTTTGATTTTTATCATGTCCACCAAGCACAATATTGAAAAGAGGTTTGAATGAGGTCTTTTTCCATATTTTAGAGTTGCATTCCTCTTGACATTCTCATCTCGAAATGAACTAGAGCCTTAGCAAAGGATTTGCTTGGCCTCTTCTTTTGACCCTAGTACGATTTTCTCATTTTGGCATAGTCCTATGTTTGGTTCGGTTGGTTAGGAAATCATCGAGAATGCTCCAATATCAAGCTCACCATAATCCATGTGGTTTGACATCTTTTCTTCTTTAACCTCATTTTAAAGAGTGGGTATGTTCACGATTTTTGAGATGTCGAACTCATTACCAATTTCTTCTATCCTTTTGATTTCCCTTTTACATGCCCCCACGACTTGATGCTTGAGATGTATGTTATCCCCTGTTGTTTCCACCCGAACCAAGATAAGTTGAAGTATTACTTCAACACTATTGCATCCAGCAAGTTGATCTTTCTTTTTCTCATTATAAGACCTATCAAACTCATAAGAAGAACTAGCATTTGGGTTAATATAACGAGGTAAAAAAGCATTCGCTCCAATGTCCATCTCGACCACCACATAAGGAACAATCATACTCCCAAGAGGATAGATATGGTGCACATATTTTTTTTTGGGGAGCATATCTAAAATCTTCCTAAAAGTGGGGTCCACCATAATATGGACATGGATTATCAAGATAAGATTTGCAAGCATCAAACTCATATTCATTTCAAGATGCCATAGTAACAAATAAACAAAAATAAATACCTACCTAACATAAGGAAAAAAAGAAAATCACAAAAAAATATTTAAAAGTTTGAACCAAAGCAAGTAAGCTAAAATTCCAAACTAACTCAATACGCCAAATTGTTCCCCGACAATAGTGCCATTTTTTGATAATGCTCAACTTACACTTCAATTTAAGTGCAAGTCGGTCGTTGTCAATATAGTTACCCAACTTAGATTCGGGGTCGAATCCACGAAGAACAACATTAGTGGCAATTAAACAAGTTCGAAATTAAAGTCACTTGCTAAATTAAACATATTATACAAATATTTGGGGATTTTGAAAGTTTTCAAAGATATAATTATTTTTGGGCTTCTAGAAGACTAACTCAAGACTAAGAATAATTAGAGAGTAAATATTTAGAAATAGATCTTGGTATTATTCTTTCCTAGGGGAAGGTTATGCAAGGGAACATGATGATTCGGTACAAATTCTAATGGTTAATGATGTGGTAGGATAGGTTGAAAGTCCTTGAGGATAGTTTGTCAACAAAGTATCAAAGATGTCAATCATTGACCCTTTTGAGTGCCAAACGATTGTCTCAGTTAAAGCCACCCAACAACTCAATTGGGCATCTCTATTTCTAGAAAGATGCCTAAAACATAGCCTACTCTCTATTCACCCTTATTTCTAAGATAACAAAAAGATAGTAAACTACATCCATTATTATCCACATTGCTTTGTCCCCCATAGCCCTCTTTCAAGGATGCCATGGGTTCCAAAAGTTCACCCACATCCCTCTTTCAAGGATGATATGAACTTTTTCAAGAGTTTGGGGGTTTTACCCACAAACCCATTTTGGGTGTTTGGAGTTTTCACCAACAAATCCCAATGAATTAAATCAAGAAATAGTGAAACCCATCATCAACAAACTAGAATATAGACAAATACATCACAACCCACAAACAGTTGTACCCTATTCTATCATAATTCTAAGAGGAAGAACTAGCAACTCATAAAGATAATAAACAAAAATATACCAAAATCTCTTTCAATTTGATTCATGAAAAATAAAGAGAATGCAAACCACACTTTAAATTCCAATGAATCCTCAATAAGATTTTCCCATTCTTCACTTGGGAGTCACTCTAATATCTTCATATCTTAAGATCAGTATAAATTTGGCTCCAAGCTCCAAGTGATAAAACCCTAAACTAAGGATAGGATAAAAATCTCCAAAATTTTCTAAAAATAAGAAAGAGTTTGAAACTTTAAGGAGTTTGGGGAAGGCTTGGATCGCGATCACGGTAACTGAGGCTGATTTTCTGCTTCAGGTCTTCCAACTGCATTTCTTTTCTCCTTTTTGATCCATATCAGCTAAATTCCACCTCTTTTCTTCTCATAACCTGTATGCTTGCAAGTTGATGAAAATAGTGGATTAAACCATAAATTTGTCTCATTCATACATTTAAATCATAGTAGTTTGCATGAATATTGAGTAAAAATGAGTGGTAAATTCACCAGTCATCAACACCCCCAACTTAAATCTTTGCTTGTCCTCAAGCAACACTACCTCTTACCATGAGACAATGCATATTTTTCCCTAATTTGTATGACCTAATGATCACAATGACTCCAACTAGATTACTACCACAAGTAGCTCTTGACACATGGGCAAAACTATTCCCATGACACCCCTCAACATGAAATGCGATTTTTAAGAATGCAAAATTATTTTGAAGAGAAACAATGTAGCAATCACTAATTCTCAAGAAGTGACTCACCTTTTTATCTTTACTCTACTATACTCCATTTGCCTCATTTTTTAAAAGCTGACAAAATCACCCACCTCAACTTGTTTACATGCCTCCTCATAAGACAAAAAAATTCACATACCAAGTTATCAAATGTGCAATAAGGAATTTAAGTACAAAACTCTCTCTCTCTCTCTCTCTCTCTCACTCAAGAACTCTCGATGCTAACAAGTACCATGCCATAGCTTTTCCCTTATTTTCAATTGCCACTACAATGAAAATACTTGGTTGGAAATCCTTTTGGGTGTTTGGAGTTTTCACCCACAAATCCCAATGAATTAAATCAATCAATAATGAAACCCATCATAAAAAAACTAGAATCTATACAAATACATCACAACCCAAACGCAATTGCACCCTATTCTAACATAATCCAAAGAGGAAGAACTAGCAGCTCATAAAGATAATAAACAAAAATATACAAAAATATCCATCAATTTGATTGATGAAAACTAAAGAGAATGCAAACCACATTTTAAATTCCAATGAATCCTCAATGGGATTTGCCAATTCTTCACTTGATCTTCTTATCTCAAGATTAGTACAAATTTTTCTCCAAGCTCCAAGTGATAAAACCCTACACTATGGATAGGATAAAAATCTCCAGAATTTTTAGAAATGAGAAAGGGTTTGAGCCTTTAAGAAATTTGGGGGCCGCTGGGAAAAATTACAAAATTGCCCTTGGGCATAATCCCACGTTTCCGTGATCGGTGAATCTTGACCATGATCGCGGTCATTTGACCTAGCTTAACTAGCTACGATTGCATCCTTCAGACTGCGATCGCAGTATTTGAGGCTAATTTTCTACTTCAGGTCTTCCAGGTGTACTTCTTTTCTCCTTTTTAATCCTGAACATCTCAATTTCTCCTTCTTTCTTCTCATAACCTATATCCTACAAGATATGTTAAATAGTTCATTAAACCATAATTTTTTTCTCATTTAAACATTTAAATCATAGTAGTGTGCACAAATATTGACTGCAAATGAGTGGTGAATTCACTACTCATCAGTCATAACCACTTGAAAAGTCACAAGTTTAGAAAAAATTACCATTCTCAAGTTCACCACCATACCCATGCACCCATATATTCAAATCCATATTTAAAACATAGAAAACCATAATTAAACCATGGGAAAACATTATTCAACAATAAGTATTCAAAATCCCCAACCTTTTATTTCAACACCCTAATAATACCATGAAAACCATACATTAAATCATGTGCTCTTAATAAAATAACAATGAGGGAGGAGTAACATGCCTGAAATATCAAGAAATTTGGAAGAGATTGCACCCTTAGAACCCTAGATGATCACTTTCCTTGAAAAGAGTTTAAGAGAGAATTTTGGGAGTGTTTTATCGGGATTGATATGATAATGATATCCCAAGAAAGGTTTTATGTCGTAGGGTCCAAAGGGTTAAAATGAGAAATGTCCAAAGTGCCACAACTTAAAAGCTAAAAAAGTTTTGCCTTTAGCTACGAGTCAACCATCGACTCGTAACCACAACATAAGACTCATGACCTTGAGTCATAACTAAGACAATGACCAAGACCCCCATACGCTGTCAACCTTACGACTCAACCCCCATCCCTCTAACTCAAGATAGACCATACTGCTCGTGAGATTGTCTTTTACAAAAGCAAACTCAAATAGGTTAGACATTAGACTCCGTACGACTCCATCTAATGAATCATAAACTATCCCTATGGATCTAAATAAGACACTCGTACTCAGATCAGAGTCAAGCCATTAAGTTACTAATTTGGTTAAGGTTCATCCCAATGACTCATCACCATCCTTAATGACTCGTATTCCCCTAACTAAAACTAAGATAGAAACCCAAACACCCTTCACTAGACACCTTATGACTAAGGTCACCTGACCCATCAATACACCATAAGAATCATATGATTATGTCATAACTAAGGTGGTGAACTCAGAGCTTAAGAAATTTTTAAGGACCAAAATTTGGGGTATTTCACCAACATAGCTGAGATTGACAACTATGTGGATGAGATATAGAAAAAAAAGGTAAAGAAGATTGGTTCAAAGGACAAGCTTGTGCACTTTTGGTGGTTGGTCAAAATTATTTTTGTGGAGCGGGGGGAGGCTCCTTAGGTGGATGCCAAAGTTGGCTCTTTTTTTTGGATTACAAAGGGAAACCTAAACTTTACAGTGAAGGCTTTGTGGATGCTTGTGCATCATATATTGAGTCCCATGTATGGGGATAATGTATAGAGTACTCGAGTAGCCCTTATTAATGACATCATGGAGATATAAGAGTTTGATAAAGCTAGGTGGATTGAGACAGAGATCCTTGATCGGGCACTAAGCCTTGACAAAGTCCTAGAATTCCCATTCTTGATTACAAGGATATGTTTGGATAAGGGAGTGCTAGAGATTTCTTGGGTTGATCAATTTCTCCGGCCATGAAGTACTAGAGATTTGGGCCTAATTTGAGATACTGCTAACTTGATCTACAATGCAGTTAAGGTGGGTCCACTTTACTTTAAGAGGCATTCCAGGATGGAGGGAATGAGATTGATACTTTAAGGTTCATCGATATGGGTCAAAACCCCCATAGAGATAGACTAGTCTAAGCCTCAGGCCTTAGATACAATAGGAACCTCCCAGATTTTGACATCACTTTATGTGGATAGACCATTCATTGCTAGGTCTACCCCTATCAGTTATGCTTTTTGATATTCCAGAATGAGGTGCTAAAAGATCAGCACCATTGAAAAAAATATGAAGAACATATAGAGTGGGGTTAAACCATAGGTTCAGTGAGAGATTAAAGGTGAGATAAGTAGCATGCAGACCTGGTTTAATGGGTTTGAGAGGTGGATCATCCAAAATATGACAGATGTACAGTCCTTATATACTAAGGGGATAAATAAGAAGCTGGTCGAATTTTTGGCTTCCATTAAGGATTTAAATGCTATAACCTTCCCCTCGATTCTAATTATTAAGGATATTGTTAAGTAGGAGGTGCCCGACATATGCGGAGTTGGTAGGTTAGACACATATACTGGCATTGATATTGGTGATAGGATGAGAAAGAAAAAGAGAAGTAATAAGAGTGATAAAAGAAAGGTTGAGGCTACCAAGGAAACCAATATTCAAATTGAGATGGATAGTTAGGTGAGGGTATGAGAGATGACGATGGAAGCCATAATCTCTTGAGTTGCTGGTGATATAGTTGCAGATACACCTAAGTTAATTTGGGCACTGCTCTCACCCCACAGATTACATTGATTGTACCAGCCATCACCGGTTCCACTATTGATTTGGGCATCTCGAACACTACCTAAACCACTTTTGATGAGAGTAGGGCTTATTTTAAGGCCCCTCATATGGACACTGCATGAGCTGGCACCTTGAGCACCCAGGTATATCTTCACCTATTGTTTTTATATTATAGATTCACTGGGGACAGTGCATAGTTTCTTGGTTAGGTTGGGGGTGTACCATGCCGCCGCAAATTTTTGTTGTCGTTCTTCTTTTCCTATCGGTCGTGGTATGGTTGTAGAACTAGCATGCCTAGAATAACAAAATTGTTTAGTGTTGTGTTTTTTTGTTTCATTTTGTCTTTTGTGATTTTGTTTAACTAGGAGAAAATAAGTACCTAAGGCAGTTAATATGTTTTATTTAATTGTGCTTTAATTATGATACCCCTCCAAAAATTTTGCTTTGAACTGTGTGATAGATATATATGTGACCTTAGTGAATCTAGTTATGTCATTAGGATTAGGAGCATGATTACCGTAGCTAATAGTTCCATGAACCAGGTAGATATTAATGTGTGATATAACCCTGTGCCAAGTGTGTGTGAGATACTACTTAGTTCCCTGTGTGTACAAAATCTAGAACTTGCCATGTTAGTCTTTCCTAGGTTTTAGGACAGTCAGCTAAGAAATGATCATAGCCCATTTTTCAAAATAGTCCACTTTTAGCCTAAATGATCTTCCAAAATGGAAAAATCCTTGATCCCAAGTTTGATCCTTAAAGGCCTATTTCCTTATTTACATCAATTCGTCGTCCTAATTGTTTTACAATGAATCTGTTTTGGATCTTGTCCTCCTTGGAATTGTGCAACTTAACTCAGATAAATTGCCTAAGTTAAGGGTTTCTATCATAGAGGTGCTTAGTCCAATATGGTTATGAAGAAAGATTGCAAATAGGATAAAATAAAGTAAGTTTGGGTATGGTAGAAAAAGCAGAGAAAAAAAGAGAAGTTGAATAGAAAAAGAACAAAAAACCACACCCAACCTAATTGTGCAATAAAAGAATAAAAAGGAATAAATATAGGTGCAATAAAATAAAATTGGTAATAAGTGGGCCTCAAAAAGTAATTGTAGTGCCAAGGAGGCTTAGTCACTAAAATTCCAAAATATATCATACCAACCCCTATATGTTACAAACCAATAAAGTTTTATAGTGATACTAACCCAACTATCTGAAAACTAAGGTAAAGAAAATTAAGGAAAGCCTATGGTATTCTGTACACTTCGTGGAACTTATTTCTAAGTGTGAGTATCTTATTACTTTCCCTACATTAACATGCCTAATTTATCTGAGTGATGGGGATTTCTTTGATGTAAGGGCACATGGGTTATGTTGCTAAGTGTTTCTTTTTTGGAGTATATTTGTGTGGTTGCCTGTTACTAATGTAATACCATAGCCTGTTTCGATTGTTTCATATTATTATGCTTCATAAATTCAAACAGTCTTAATTCTGAAAAGTAAAAGTAGGAGGGGGTAGTATTTTTTAACTTAAGAGTGAAATTGAATGTCGTAGGTATCTTAGGTTCGTCTTGTTTAAGCACGTGTTTGTATTTTTTTTTGATGCCTGAGGATATGCAAACATTCTAAGTTGAAGGTGTTGATATGCCGTGGTCACATGGCACTTTTGATGCTTAAAATGGTGAAAATATGCACTTACTTGGATTGTTTTGTTGGATATAATATGTGTTTTGTGTGTATTACATGTAAATTAGGTTGGAAGTGGAATGTATTATAAATGGATGAAAAACCTTCAAAAAAATCTAAGCATGGACTGGGTAAAGAGTCGTTTAGTCACCTAACGACTCGTGACCCAATTCGTGAGGATAATAGTAGAGATGCTGATCTTAGGAGTCAAGTTGGAGATAGAATACTGTTTGTTAGGAGTAATAATGAGTCATGAGGTGAGTAATACTGAGCATATTAAGAAAAAATACTGAGAGTTGACAAGTTGAGGCTTCAGTGGAAATGGATGAATATCATGAGTCATGATGAAAGATAACGACTCGTGGCAAGGAGTCATTCTGAGCATGGAACAAAAGTACTAAAAGGTGAAATTTAGCTAGAGTCTTAATGAGTCCCAACTAATGGCTCATGATGTATCACAATGATTCATGACCACTGAAGACAAAAGAGAGTTGTGATAACAACTTATGAGTCATTTTCAGACATAACGACTCATTATTAGAGGCGTGATGACTGACAACTTAAATTTCCTATTCTATTTTAACTAGGTTTCCTTTATTATTTTGAGAAACTATAAGTGCCCTAAGGTTATTCTTGTATTAGGTTATGTACTTAGACATATATTACACACTATATACTCTTGTTCTTAGTTTTTTGATTATTATTCAATTTGAGAATTTGGATTTTACTCTTTCATTCTTGTGCAATTAATTCTATGCTTTCATTATCAAATTCTATGGATTGTTGCATAACCATGAGCGGCTAACTTCCTAAACTAGGGTTGTGGGAACCCAAGCGGATTGATGAAGTAAGAGAAGTGTGAGATTCAGCTAGACCAATGTTTAAACATGTATTGTGATTTCCTTCAAGTTAATTACTTTTATAGTGGTGGCCAACTCTAAGAACTAGCCTATATTCGAGATCGTCTTCACAAGAGAGATCGAGATTGAGAAAAAGGGATTACGATAATGATTCAAGGAAATCAACCCACATCTAATAGCTGGATACCCACAAGGTGATAGCTAAACTATGATCAAAGACAAGGGATAGTAGAGCGACCCCCTGAGACTCACAAGGTAAAGGGTGAGATTTACCTATGAGTCATAAGACAATTTGTAATACCTAGCTTGTCAGATTCTGCATGTGAGATAGTAAGATAATTGGGTGGAGCATAGGAAACATACGGAGTTTGGAAGCTAGGGGGAACACAGTCCTAGTGTTCATCTTGAATTATTTACAACCATAAACACTCTTAATTGGTTACAGTAAACCCCAATTTACTTTTCTACACTTTTGAATACTTTAGCAAGTTTGAGATTCGAGTTTGACCTATTCCTTGTGGGACCGATCCCAACCTAGTTGGGTTACTATATTTGACTTTGATTGCGTTAAATCTTTTTGGAGGTATAGTTTGGTGTAAAATTGGTCAAATGGGTATTTATACCCTTCCTAGGCACGTGGGTGCCTTAAATAGGTCACTTGGCCATTTTAGTGGTCATTGCTAAAGCGATAGCCGACACCACAAGATAGGCTGCTAAAGCGGATCATCGACCGCTTTAGAAATAGCTGCTAAAGAACAAGGTTCCACTAAAGAGGTACATGCTTGGTAGAGAAGGGATACTAAAACTCCCAAAGAGCCACTAAAGCACCTAAAGGGCTGCTTTAGCGGTCACACCAGATATCAGATACCAACTAGAGACTTGAATTTTTTTAGTCTCCGCCAACAACTCGAGATTTATCCCAAACCCTGTATGTGCAAAAAGAATAAACTTCCATATCAAATTTGACGTTCCAGACTAAATGGCACAATACAAATTTCTAGCCGAGGTCATTTTGAGGAAAAGTAGGTTCCACACCTACTTGCTATTTTCTTAACTTCTGGCCAATAACCTAAAACAAGCTTGGAAGCCTTGGGACACAAACCAAGGTTCTATCTAACCTAAAATTAACAAACCAAGGTTCTATCTAACCTAAAATTAACATTCCAAATCTGTTGGAATGGTCAAAATTGGCATATGAGGTTATTTAATTAAAGTTTTGCATGGTAACCATTATGAACTATCAAAGGCTTTAAAATAGTGAATATGCTTTAAAAATCCAACAAACTACTCGATAATCAAAATATTAGTTCTAGTAAGTCATAAATGACTTGAAGAAGCTATAGTAAATCTCTAAATATAAAAAATAAGTGAAACACAAAAAATAACCTGAAGGGTCATTACAATTTTAAAACACCCTAGTTTTTACCCTTAGAAAATTTCTTAAGTTTCAATTTCTGGACATAATACGACTTGAGGGGACTTGTTGTATGATGTGGGTACATTTTAGGGTCCTCAAATCATATGATAGTTAATGTTGTTTGGTTGTTTACTGTCCAAGGTACGAGAAGGCATCATACTAGTCGTATGTTAGGGAACAAGAAGTATAGTGACAAACCGTATGATGTCCTATGTCTAGTATAGATGATTCTTCCTAGGGTATAATTTAGTGATACCAATCGTACATTATGGATACAAGTTGTCCCTTGTGGTCATATATTAGATAGTATTTAGGTCCAAGTTACTGCCTAGGGCACAAGTTATGGTTACCAATCATATATGATGGGTATGGTTTAGGTGGTGTGGTCTTACCCTCATGCGCACTATTTTTTAACTATTAAGATGAGGGTCTTCCAGACATTTCCCACCTTAAAATCCATAAGTACACACGTCTTATAACACTTTATGGCCTCTTATAACACACTGTGAATGATCAAAACACTCTAAAAAAGTCCTCTCTAAACTCTGTCTTAAAGTTTGGGCTAGGGTTTCTACAAGGTGTTTATCTAGAGGCGTAAGAGACAAGTCCTTTTTGTGAATCTTCATGAATGAGGCATATGACTCTTCTCCCATTGTTATTTCCCAAATATCGTGTATTTTAAAAATTGACTATGATTCATTAATGGTGGTTTTGATAACCAATGTTGAGGATTTTGTTTCATATTATTGAGTATTGTTTACTCTTGGTTTTAATTATGTTTATATATTTTTCAATGATGGTTTTACACATGTGGGTGCTTGGTAATTGTGGTTTAACAATTGGGTCATGGTTTACCCTAAACTTGATAATTTTACCTTGGTTTTGGTCTTGATAATGGTATGCCCTCAACAATTTTGTGAAAATATCTAAGAGAATAAACTATACACATGTTAAATGGTGTTTTGAACTAAGACAATGGCCTAATGAATATGAATGGTTAGTAAATTGTTTTGTGAAGGTCTTGTTGGCCATGTAATGATTTAAATGGTAACCTTGGTGGTTTAATTGGCTAAAATGGTTTGAGTCCCAAAGAATTAAATTGATTTATGTCCTTATTAAATAATGGGTTTGAGTCCTTACATTTTGAATTGAACTAGTATCTTTGTTAGACTTATAAGTGGTGTTGGTATGAAGCTACTAACGAAGTGCCTATGGTAAGTAATTATATTAATTATTGTGTATGTAAAATGATGGTTTTAAGTTGGTCTTTAAAAAAAGTTGTGTAGCTGAGTTGTGAAGATGGAGGTCTCGAGGGGGATCAATACCAGAAATCATGTTTGTCAATGCGGGGATCAAAATAGCTTGAGGTTTGAGTCCTCTTTCTTAATTTGGTTGAGAGGTTGAAGTCTCATATAATATATGATGTGGGAGGTATGAGTCCTCTATATCATACTAAATAATTAGGTGACCAAGTTACCTTAGTATATGAGTGGGAGGTTTCAGTCCCCCATGAGTATATATAAGATTATTCTTCGATTTGTGCAGCTTCACAAATTGGGGCACGACTAGGGGTGAGGACTGGAGCCTATATAGCCCGTAGATGTTATTAACATGATAGCTAAACTACACAACCCAGGTTAAGATTACAAAGATCCATGTTAAAGCCTTGTTCCCTACCCTGGAATAATATATATATACATATATATTCCATTGGTTATATACATTGATTGATTAGTTTTGAACTCTTAGTGTTATATTATACTTATCCTTGAGTTACATGCTAGTGCTCCAACCATAAACCATCTTCGGATATTGTATCCCTACGTGATGCAGGTGTTGGTTAAACTATCACACCTCCTACTCAGTGACTTGGATTTGGTAATAGATTGTGTTTACTTGAAGTGGTGAGCTTTCATACTTTAAAAGGCTCCATTTTATGCTTTTAGTTTCTTTATGTCTTTATTGGTTTAGACTTAGATATTGTTATTTTTTTTTGGTCGGGGGCGTGTACCAACCAGATCTTCTTGGTTCATTTTAGAGGCTTTGTAAGGACAAACTATGGACTTGGACATGCTATGAAATGGATATAGATATTATTATGCTATGGTTTTTAGTTTGTATTAGTTGATCTGATTTGTTTGGGTTAGTCATGGTCATGGACCGATCTTAAAGTCTTTGAGCTATAAATTACTCTATTTTGTTATAATGTTGTAATTCATCTGACTCAAGGTATATGTTGGTTGCCTAGATTGGGTATTAAGGGTGGTCTCTGGTCCTTGTTAGACTTAAGATGGCCATTATGACAAGGCCCTAGTTTGGGTCGTGTTAAGTTGGTATCAGTGCCTAGGTTTCAGTGTCATAAGATGTCCATATAGCGGTGTCAAGTCAAGTATTGCTTATAGGTATGTTGTGCGCGACATTTATAATCATGAGGCTACAAGGTATTTAGGAATGTTTCCCTTTCTTGTTGTCCTATTTTGAGCTATAGATTCTAAAGTCTCGAATCTCTCTCATTTTTGTTTGTTCACCATTCAGATTATGCCTTCAAGAAAATTTGAAGCTCGTGGGAACTCTTCTGTCCCTACTAAGGACAATATGAACGATGCTCATCCTACCCATGGGGTACAAACCTGGTCTAGGGTCGCTGCTTTTGATGGCCCTCATGGAGCTACCCTAGTCCCTCTTTCTCCAGTTCTGCCATTCTATTCAACTGTTAACCCAGATAATGGTCTCTTTATCACACTAGTCTGGTCTTATGGATGGGAGGAGGAGTTATGGGATGATGGGGGAAAGGTAGAACAAGGAGTTTAGATATTCAGAATAGGTTGAGGGTCATTGTAATAATGGTATTCATTGGAGACAATGGACTAAGAAAGGTAGTTGAGAAAAATCTGGTTACCATAGGCTATTTGGTGAATGCTAATTCTAAAATAGTAGTGGTCCTAGGGCACGAGGCACCCAATACTAATCGAGTGGATCCTAGTTGGTTCCATCCTATCCTTTTTGATAGTTCTATGGCTAGTTACATTATGGGTTTTGTCGTGAGGGAAAGACTCAATGTTTTACATGTGGTCACATTGGTCATATGCAACAAAATGGTCCTTTTAGAGTCACTTTTGGGTCCAATAGAATTCCCATTGCCTCTCCATCGGCTCCTATATCAGAGGGTGCCACTTATAACTCTGGCTCTGGTTGGAACTGTCTTGAAGCTCTCACTACTCGCCATGAGTCTGAAGCATCTCCTGATGTTGTCCCTGGTATGTTGAATCTTTTTTCCATGATATGTATTATTTACTTAATCTGGGGTCAACTCTCTTTTATGTGACTCTATTTATGGTTATGCATATTTTATTTGGTCTTAAGTTTATTTTTTATCTTTTTTCTATATCCACCTTGGTAGGTGACTCTGTGATTGCTAGACGAGTCTATAGGGTGTGTGTGGTATCTATTGGTATTAAGGAAACTTCGGTCGGTCTATTTGAATTATATATGATAGATTTTAATTTTACATTTAGAATAAAATGGTTGCATGTGTATTAGGTGTCTGTAGATTGTCAAACTCGTAAGATCATGTTTAAATTCCCTAATAAGACAGTCATTATATGGGAAGGGGGTTTTGTAGTGCCTAGGTGAAGCTCATCTCATATCTTAGAGCTTGAAATTTAATTTCCAAAGGTTTTCCATATCGTTTAGTCTGGGGTAAAGATTCTAACTCAGAGGGTCCTTCTTTAGAATCTGTTCTAGTTACCTGGTAAATGAGTTTCCAGAGGTCTTTCTTGATGACCTTCCTTGTGTCCCTCCCGGTAGGGAAATTTATTTTGGTATTGACCTTATTTCGGACACTCGTCCTATTTTTGTCGCCTCTATAAAATAGATTCTTGAAAAGGGTTTTATCCACCCTAATGTTTCTCCTTAGGGTGCTATTATGTTTTCATGAGTAAGGAAGATGGGTTCTTTGGGTATGTATATGATGTCAGAAATAGGATAGGAAATTTAAAGTAACCTCCTTATAGGGTAGGCTAGTGTGTTTTACAGATGTTTTTTTGGGTGATATACGATCATTGTTACACGCTAAATTTAAGTTTCGATGTTAAGGGTGGTGATAAGAATGCTAACTCAAGGATAGTGGTGCAAGGTTTGCGGGGATAAATTAGTGTTTGATGTAATATGTGAGGGAGTTTGGGTGTTGCCTTATAAAAGAGTAGAACATGAAATTTTAATATAGGTTTGAGGCATGAGTGTTAAGGTAAGATTGACAGCTAAATCATTAGATGGATAAGAATCTTGGATTGTAAGAGTAAGACATACTTAGTTTCGAGTTAGGGGTGCCGTGTATGCCTAGCTTATGTCCTTAAGATTTCTTAGCATGGAAAAGTCTAAGAAGTTATTACCTGGTGTTACCTAGAGCCGAATTGGGGGAGAAATAGTTGGCCTATGTGAACTCTTGTTATAATTTTAAAACTTATTGAGGTATAGGGATATGATATTAGATGAGTAATATTGGTATTATAAGGAATTGATAATGAAATGTTAAGTGTTTAGAAGAATAGATGTCTAGACCCCTAATAAGTGGTTGCAAGGTGATGATTTTAGAGGTTACTGAACCTTTTGTATGGTAGACCGTACAAAGGCTATAATAAAGGTAGGCTTGAATATTGTGATTCATAGATATACCAATCGTTATGTTGGGTAGTTCGGAATCTTGATAGGATGTGATGTTTGACTACAGTGATGGGGAAGAGTAGTAATTTAGAGCGATATAAGAATTAGAGCCTCGTGTCCTAAGTTAACCTCTTTTAGCTTTGAATAGGGTTAAGGAAAGGAGCAATGTATAGATAGACTCAGGCTCTCATAGTAATGTGCCTATAGGAAATCATAAGGTTGAATTGGTGAGGCATGGTATTCGTAATTGATTTTGTAGGTTGACGACTGAAGGTGAAGTGATTCAGTATAGCTTAAGACTGCCCAACGTCGTTAAAGTCCCTATGCAGACGTGAGATGAAGGCCCTTGGAGTTTGAGGTTGGAGATTTAATGTTCTTTAAGGTATCTCCCTTGAATGGAGTAATGAGATTTGGTAAGATGGGGAAGTTAAGTCCTCGCTGGGTTGGTTCGTACTTAGTTTTAAAGAGGGTTAAAAATGTTGCTTATGAGTTGGAGTTGCCTTTTTGTTGAGCTCCATCTGGTTTTAGATGTATCTATGTTGAGAAAGTGAGTAGGTGGTCCTTTATCAGTTGTTCCTCTGGAAGGGTTGTGTATTTTAGATTCTTTGTCCTCTAATAGCTCTTGATGAGGATCTTGGATCGGTAATTTTGTAGGTTGAAAATGAATGACGTGGCTTCGATGAAGGTTCTATGGAAGAACCAAGAGTCAGAGAAAGCTACTTAGGGATCCAAGGAGGACATGAAGTCCAAGTATCCATTCCTATTCTCAATTATGGAAAACCATTCTTGAAGTATGTGTTGATCGTAGCATCTTTATTTTTTGAATTCATTAAAGAAATGGTGAATCCTTGTCGCCTTTGTTTTCTAACTTGGTAAAAGAAAAGTTTTATGGGTAATATTGTGTTAAATTGTGATTGTGGTTGTCTTTACCCATCATTCAAGGATGAATGATCCTAGTGGGGGAGAATTGAAACACCTTAGTGTGACCCTTATAAAATTTCATGAGTTTGAGCGTCTGGACATCATACGACTTGAGATACATATCGTATGATGTGGGTACATTTTAAGGTCCTCAAATTGTATGATAATCAGTTTGGTTTGGTTGTTTATTGCCTTAAGTACGAGAAGGCATCATACTAGTCGTACGTTAGAGTATGAGAAGCATAGTGCAAAACTGTATGATGTCCTATGTCTAGCTTATGATTCTACCTAGGTTACGGTTAAAGGGTACCAATAGTATGCTATGGATATGAGTTGGTCCTAGTGGTCATATTTTGGATAGTGTTATGGTCCAAGTTGCTGCCTAGGGTACGAGTGGTGGGTACTACTCGTATTTTGTGGGTACAGTTTGGGTAGTGTAGTCATACCTTCCCATGCACCATTTTTGATCTTTTAAGATGAGGGTATTCTGAATATTCTCACCCCAAAACCCTTAAGTCCCCACGTATTAGAACACTTAGTAGACTCTCATAACAAACTTTGAATGATCAAAACACTCTAAAAAAATCCTCTCTAAATTCTCTCTTGAAGATTGGGCTAGGGTTTCAACAAGGTTTTCATCTAGAGGCTCAAGAGTCTAAGTTCTTTCCCTGAATCTTCGTGAATAAGGCATGTGAATCTTGCCCATTTGTTATTTCTCAAATATCATGTGTTTTAAACATTGATTATGATTCATTAATGGTGGTTTTGAAAACCATTGTTGAGGGTTTGTTGCATATTGTTGAGTATTATTTATTCTTGCTTTTAATTGTGTTTATACATGTTTTAATGATGGTTTTTCTCATATGGGTGCTTGGTAATTTTGGTTTAATAATTGGGTCATAGTTCACCGTAAACTTGATGGTTTTACCTTGGTTTTGGTCTTGATAATGGTATGCCCTTAACATGTTTGTGAAAATGTGTAAGAGAATAAACTAGTCACATGTTAAATGATGTTTTGAACTAGGGAAATGGCCAAATGAATATGAATGGTTGGTGAATGGTTTCGTGAAGGGATTGTTGGCCATATAATTATTTAAATGGTAACCTTGGTGGTTTAATAGGCGAAAAGGGTTTGAGTCCCTAAGCGTTAAATTGATTTATGTCATTGTTACACAACGGGTTCGAGTCCCTAAACTTTGAATTGTACTAGTGTCTTTGTTAGAAAATGGGTTCAGTCCCAAAGTTAAATGAATGATTGGTTGATTGATACTGGTAATGGCATGTTGTACACTTGCAAGTGGTGTTGGTATGACGATACCAACAAAGTGCTTGTGGAAAGTAATTGGCTTAATAGTTGTGTATGTGAAATGATGGTTTTAAATTAGGCTTTAAAGAGTGTTGTGTAGCCGAGTTGTGAAGGTGGAGGTCCGGGGGATCAACACTAGAAACCATCTATGCTGACGCGGGGGTACAAACGGCCTGAGGTTCGACTCCTCTTGCTTACTATGACCGGTAGGTTCAAGTCTCCCATAATATATGATGTGGGAGGTTTGAGTAGGCCATATTATAAAACATGATCAGGTGACCATGTCACCTTAGTAAATGAATAGGAGTTTTGAGTCCCCTAAGAGTATATGTAAAATTGTTAGCTAGTTTGTGCAGCTACATAAACTGGGGCCCGACTAGGGGTGAGAACTGGAGCCCATATAGCCCCGTGGGTGTTATTAACATGACAACTAAGCTACACAACCCAGGTTAAGATTTCAAAGGTCCATGTTAAAACCTTGTTCCCTTTCCCAGCTTGTTATATATATATATGTATTGCATTTGTTATATGCATTGTTTGATTGATTTTGAACTGTTGGCATTATATTATCTATATCTTTGAGTTACATGCTAGCGCTCCAACTGCTAACCGTCTTTGGACGATGTATCCCCATGCTATGTAGGTATTGGTTATACTATCACACCTCCTACTCAGTGACTTGGATTCGGGGATAACTTGTGTTGACTTTAAGTTGTGAGCTTCCATACTTTGTAAGTCTCCATTTCTTGCTTTGAGTTTCTTTATGTCTTTATTAGTTTAAGGTTGGATATTGATTTTTTTACTATGGGCAGGAGCATGTCTCGATCGAATATTCTTGGTTCATTTTAGAGGCTTTGTTTGAACAAACTATGGACTTGGGTATGTTATGGAATGGATATGGATTTTGTTATGCTATGGTTCTTAGTTGGTATTGGTTGGTTTGACTAGTTTGGGTTGGTCATGGTCATGGACCTATCCCAAAGTCTTTGAGTTGTAAATTACTCTATCTTGTTTTAATGTCGGAATTCATCTGACTTAAGGTATATGTTGGTTGGTTGGATTGGGTATAGGGCATGGTCTTCGGTCCCTGTTGGACTTGAAATTCCCATTACGACAAGGTCCTGGTTTAGGTCGTATCAAAAATCCACTACTAAAAGAACTTTTGTTCGCGAAAGTAAAGGATTAGGATGTACCTGAAGTCTCGAATAGGTGAGGATACTAGGTCTACATCTTGCTCTTGATCTCCCAAAGTAGCTCCCCTTACTGGGCAGTGCCTCCACTAAACCTTAATTGCTAGAATCTCTCTATTGCGCAACCATCTAACATTACCACCCAAAATGAACATAGGCTCGGAGCATATCTTCGAGAACCTAAATAGTCCTTTTTGACTGCCTGTAGGTATGAGTATGGAAAGTTATACTAAGATCCACCTGAGTGCTCAACTCCTCCTGAAATGCTCTCTAAAATCTAGAAGTGAACACAAAACCCTGATATGAAATGATAGATATAGGCATACCATGCAAACAGACTATCTCACTAACATAGATATAGTCTAATCTCTCGTCTTTGAAGGACATCTGACTAGGAATGAAATATGCCTACTTGGTTAATTGATCCACAAAACCCAAATATCATTGGAACCATGAGAAGTACAAGGCAACCCACTAACGAAGTCCATGGTAATTCGCTCCCATTTAACTTGAGAATGGGCAATCTATAAACCAAACCACCAGGTCACTGATGCTTATCCGTCACCTACTAACAACATAAGAAATGAGTACAAAGTTCACCACATCTCTTTTTATTCCACTCCATCAATATTGTTGTCTCAAATCTCTAAACTTCTCAATTGTACCCGAGAAAATAAAATATCTGGAGCTATAAGCTTCATGGAAAATTGATTTAATCAGCTCATCAACCGTCGAAACACAAATGCGGCTATCAAATCTCAAAACACCCTTATAATCTAGGGTAGCCTTCTTGGACTCACATCTCAATACTTGATCATGGATGATGCAAAGTTTTTTATGCTCAAACTGCTAATCTCGAATCTTATCAAATTATGAGGACCTCGCCTCCGCAGTAGAAAGAATCCTCGTATGATCTAAAATATCAAGTCCTACCATCAAGTTGGATAAGGCCTAAATGTCCCATGCAATGGCCTTTGATAAACTGAAATACAAGTCAAGCTACCCATACTTACCTCCTTCCTACTCAAGGCATCCACTACAATATTTGCCTTGCTTGAATGATACAAGATAGATATATCATAATACTTAAGCAACTTCATCTACCAACGCTACCTAGTATTAATCTCTTTATAGGTGATAAGATGCTAAAGAATACGATGATCTGTTAAGATCTCACAATGCACACCATAAAGATAATGCCATCAAATCTTAAGGGTGAAAACTACTGTCGCCAACTCCAAATCATGAGTGGGATAGTTGTCATCGTGCTCCTTCATATACGTTGATGCATAAGCGATAACACGACCCTACTACATTAATACACAATCCAAACTAACACTAGAAGCATCACAGTAAATGGTGAATCCCTCACTCTCAATAGGAAGAGCTAAAATAGTAGCTGAAGTGAGAAATTCGTTGAGCTTTCTAAAGCTCAATTCACACTTCTCAAACCATTGAAAAGGAACCTCCATTCGAGTAAATCTGGTAATCAATGTTACAATATTAGCAAAACTCTCAAAAAACCGTCTATAATAATAGGGAAAATCAATGAAGCTATGAACCTTGGTCAAAGATGTAGGTCTGGCCTAATCATAAATAGCCTCAATCTTTGTTGGTGTCACCATAATCCCTTTCTTAGACACCACATGCCTAAGGAATGTCACTGACTAAAGCCAAAACACACACTTAGAGAACTTGGCAAAAAGCATATGATCTCTCAAAGTCTAAATCTTAATCCTTAAATGTTACATATGTTTTTCCCTACTTTTTGAATAAATAGGGATGTCGTTGATGAACATAGTCATAAAGAAATCCAAATCAGGCCAGAACAAATAGTTCATCAGATACCTAAAAGCGCCTGGGGAATTGGTCAACCCAAAAGACATCACTAGGAACTCATAGTGACCATAACGGGACCTAAAGGTTGTCTTCATGATATTTTCAGCCTGAATCCTCAATTGATGGTAACCAGACCTCAAATCAATCTTAGAGAGCACCACTGCTCCTTGAAGTTGGTTGAAAAAATTATCAATATGAGGAATAGGATAACAGATCATCATCAACATCTTATTAAGCTGCGTACAACTGACCATGCCTGCCACCTGGAGAGGCTCCTAATTGTTTTCCTATTTTACCTAACTAAGAACTCTATGAGTACCCTGGGACCACCCCTACGACCATGCATACCACCTTTAGTTGAGGGATGAACTACCCTGATAGGTGGAACGCTTTAAGCTAAAGAAACAATCACTCTACGACTGGGGCACTCCTTCGAGAAATAACCAAAAGCTCCACAACCATAATATGCCCCAGGCATTGGACTGAAACTAGAAGATCCAGCTAACCTAAAAGAACTACCACGACTAGAATAGCCAAAAAATAAACCCCTTGAGGACTGACCACGACCATGGGTAGGACAATCATTGAAGCTAGACTAGCCTCCATCTATAGTCTAAAGAATTTCCAGAACGGGTCTACTAAATTGACCCTGATGCTAATACTGTTGTTGCGGATGATACCTACCCTGAGAACTATTGCCTTCAAACTGGGATCTACTATGGCTCTCGCTAAATCTTGTATGATATCGTGGCCTCTTATTAATGCCCACTTGGGCCTCACAATTCATCTTCTCTATAAATATTTACATGATTAAATACCTCATCATAATACCTATCCACAACAACTAAACTCTGTGTAGACATGCAAAGAGGAAGCCTCAATCCTTAGAAAAAGCAACAAACCCTCTCATACTCACAAGTCAAAATAAAAGTAACATGTCTATCCATATAATGAAATTGAGCCTCATACTCTAGAACATTCATAAAGCCCTACTCCAACCTTAAGAATTGATCTCTAAACTATTCCCTAAGACTGCGAGGCATATACCTCTTTAAACAAATCTTAAAGAACTTGGTCCATGTCAAAAAGGAAGATCTAGCTATCCTAGAATCAATATGATCTCTCTACCAATGTCGGGCCACCAAGTCTAACTAAAAAGTAGTGTAATCACACCATGAGCCTCAACTAGGCCAAAATTATAGAGCCTATCCTCACAAGCAATCAAGAAATCATACACATCCTCACCCGTTGCACCAGAAAATCTAGTGGAGTTAATTTCAAGAATCTACCCAACATTGTCTATTCCTAGGTAAACAGTAGGATAGGAAGCTATGGATTGAGCAACTATCGGCTTATGAGGGACCTCAACTTTTGGAGCTACAGCTATAGGCTATGCCCCCACCTTAGTACCACTCTAATATGTAGACTGTGCATAATCAAATAGTGCACCAATAACCAATCCCAAAAGTTAAACCAAATATCCTTCAGCACTAAAGAACAAATGACCCTGATAGAGCCTTGGCTGGTCCTTGTCCCACCGCTGGCTGGTGGTAAAAAAATGTCTAGCTTGGGAGCGAAAATTCGGTTTGGAGAAATTCTTTTATACTGGCTCATAGCTGGGACACATATCGAGGATATCCGCAACCTTTAGGTCATTCAAAAATAACAACAAGATCCTTAGGCTTGGTCTCGGGACCCTCATCTCATATAGCAGTAACACGTGTCCTAGCCATCTGCAAAATAGTGAAACAAAAGGAATGCTTTAGAAACCAACTCAGTCTTTTAGATCAAAATAAGTGAAAGAAGTAAAGAACTCCTAAGAATGTCCTATATCCTCTCAAAAATAACAAAATGTGTATCATTGCTCTGATCCATAAGACTCTACGAGACACTTGACCTTGTACCGACAATATCAATAAAACCTAGGATTTGATACTTATTTGTCACGACCAGATTTAAGAGTCATGATGGTGTTTACTCCATCCTATCAGTAGGTGAGCCATTGCCCAGAGCTAGATAAAAGGGGCTAAATTGGTGGAAAATGTCCAAAAAGCTAGAAATTAACAATTGAAATACTTAAATAGCAATAATAGAGCCATTAAAAACTAATGGATAGCTATAAAGTCAACAACCATCCCAAGATTCAGTAATGCTTGTACAAGAGCTGCAATAAATGAACTATATAAGTACTAAATAGTCAAATACAATTTGTATCAAAGATGAGAGACTAGACATAGATAAATAGAAGAAAAAGGATAACTTTAACACAAAGAGCTCACCCAATCTCTAAAATTACTCAGCACGATTGATGAATTAGTGGGGGCAACTAGTACTCAGATCTATACCAAAAAGGTATAGAAGTATATTATGAGTACAAAAACCATGGATACTCAATAAGCATCATTAGTCGACTGAGCTAAATCATGATATTGTAATAATAAGATACAAGAAAGAATAAGCTAAGTCAAGGTAAAATGGGAAAACTTAGAAATAAGCTCCAACATTACTACACATAAGTAAATGAATGCATACAAGATAAAAACATAAAGAACATACAATTAAACTACAAGATTAGAACGCATAAGATAACAAGTACGGAAAAGTAAATAACCTAACATAGAAGCAACTGAATGGCTATAAATCATGAAATTATCATGCCATAATCAAGAATCCATCAAATAGTATCAATCCATACATAATTCCCAATGCCATACTTTAACCAGAACTCAATAGTATCATCATTATTATTCATATTATCGGACATGAATCAAAGATCATATTATCAACAATTGAACTTGAATCAAAAATCATTTTATAAATTGTATTAACAAACCATATCAACAATCCATACTGATAAACTAACCAAATCAATATCGGATATATCAAGTTATGCCAATAACTACGCCTATAGGCCATGGCAAAAGTCGTAATCAAAAGTTATTTCAATACTCATTTTTATAAGCTACTAAATATATCTATAAGCCATGAATTATAAATAGAAGCCATATCATATCCATATTAAGCATGTCGATATCTATATCATTAAGCATGTCGATAGTCCATATTATTACTCATATCCGAAATCCATATTGATAATCATATATATAAGTTATATCATCATTCATATGTCTATAACTCGTGTCATTAGTCATTCTCGAAAGCCATCTTAATAATCATATTTATATATAACTTGTATCATAAGTCATATCAATAAATTGAACCATTAATCATGTGCATGAGCAATATCATTAGCAATACCTGGAATCAACATAAATCTTTCAACATCCAACTAAGATTCTCAATAAATATATTTAATCTCCTGAGTGTCAAACCAACCAATATTAAGAGTATATCATGTGTAACTAAGTCTACAAGGCTAACACAAATCTTTGCCTAAGGTAGGCTGGAGGGGCTCACTTTTAATTCCCTAAAACCAATTTTAGGAAACTTTTACCCCAAACGAAGATAAGGTATCTAAGTTTATTTCTAGATTTAAAGCAAGCCATAACTAGCCCTAAGATAGTAATCCTCCCCAACACAGACAACTTAGTCAATCCTAATTAAAGTAATAGCAACTAAGGCAATTTCCCCTAAACTTAAGAAACTAAGGACAATCCATCCCTAAACATGAATGACTAAGTCAATTTTACCTAGCTTGAGTAATTAAGGCATTTCAATTCTAAACATGAATCGTGTAGCCCAATTCACCTAAGACATAAATAACTACACTAATTACTCTAAGTTTACGGTTCCACGATAACCTAAACGATCTAACTAAACTAAATACTCTTATTCATACTTCCAACACCTAAATCCCACCCCATATCTATCATAATATCATAATCATACTATGAGATAACTCAATCTATGAAGAGGTTAAACCTAGCCTACTTGGATGCCAAAGAAAAACCTGAAGAATCCACTAAATCATTGATTTCTCCTTCCAAGAATCTTCCATAAGGTTCCGCACTATCAAAATCACAATCTACTCATCAAAATGAGATCAATGATAACCTTATTGAACTATTGTGCTTAGGATCTAAAATTACATAAAAATCCCATATGGGGCCTATTTACGGAATCACATATTTGAAACTAACAAAACAACATTTATGCTCAAGGAACCTTTACTTCTAAATGGGTGGATTTTGAGCTATAATGTAGCTAAAATCAAGTCACCAAGCTTTTAGCAATTTTAGCAAAATAATGGAGAAATCAATCGTGAAATAATGAAATATTACCACAAATTCAATGGGAAATTGCCAAAAATAATGATGCTAAAGCTCCACAATCACCCATAATTGATTCTCTCAAGAACTCCTACTTTTAGGGTTTTAGATTCTAGAGAATGGGTGAAGACGATGAAAAATTAGGCTAAGTGGGTATTTATTCCCTCCCAGGCATACGGGTGCCGCTAAAATGGACACTTGGCCACTTTTTAGGTCACCGCTAAAGTGCCTGGTACCGCTAAGCGATACCCAACCCTACAAGCTAGTTTGCTTTAGCTCTAGCTGGTAAAGATGAGCAGGGCTGCTAAAGCATACAAAGGGCCGCTAAAGCACCCTCTGCTAAAGTGCCCAAAGGGCTGCTTTAGTAGTCATACCATATATCAGGCACCAACTGGAGACTTAGAATTTTTTCTAGTCTCTGCCAACCCTAGATATTCATTTGGAATCTCATATACAAAAATTAAATATGCTACCCTATCAAATTCAATGTTTCAGACTCAATGGCGCCATTAAAATTTGAGTTCATTTGATAAAAAAGTGGGTCCATACTTTCCATTTTAATTTCTGACCAATAGCTCATAATAAGTCTGGGTGCCATGGGACTCGAACCACGGGTCCATCCAACCTAAAATTAAGATTTTGGAGTTGGTGGAACAGTTAAAATTAGCATACAAGGTCGTTTGAGTAATTTTTTGCCTGGTAGCCAATTTTATCTAGCGAAGGCTTCAAAATAGGGAGTTGACTTTAAAAATCAAATAAACTGCTCGATAATTGAACTGTTAGTTCCAGTAAGTCATAAATGACTTGGGAGGCTATAGGAAAGCTTTAAAACCAAAAAATGAGCGGAAATGCAAAACATTACTTGGAGGGTCATTACATAATGCTATTAAAATCATAATCTACTCATCAAAACAAAAACAACGATACCCGTGTTGCACTTTTATTCTTCAAGTCCAAAATCACATAAAAATATCATATGGAGGCTGCTTTCAAAATTTCACTTTTGAAAGCGACTAAATGTTCCTCTATGTTGAAGTAAAATTTACCCTAAAAATGGGTGAATACTATGCTCTAATGGTGCAATAATCAACCCATTAATATTATAGGGATTTTGGAAAATGATAAAGGATTTAATCATGAAATTGATGGATACTTAGCAATAATTAAGTGAAGAAATGCATTACTCGATCTTACATCATCCAAAAATCACCCACTAATAGTTCTCTTAAGTTTTCACACATTTTAGGTTTCTAAACACTTGAAAATAGGTGAAAAATAAAATGGGCTAAATGGGGAATTTATAGGATTCACATGTGTCACTTAAGTTCTAGTCGCTTAAGTGACCAAGCATCACTTCAACGATACTTGCTGACCTCTTTACATGCTGCTTAAGAAAACTGTGGTTGCTTAAGCGGCAATTGCTTATGCACCAAATACATAGCTTAAGCAATACCTGATTGGCAAGCCAAGTTGCTTAAGTGAATAGCTGGCCGCTTAAGTTTCCTTCTCTTAAGCGACCCAATGGGAACATAAGTGAATGCTCTATCACCTGCTGAGGCATGGAATTGATTCGATACTCTACCGACCCCTTGGGATTTATCCAAAATCTCGTATACAATAATGAATTATGCTACCCTATCAAATTTGATGTTTTAGACTTAATGGCATTGTAAAAATTTCCATCCAAGGTTGTATATACAAAAAGTGGGCTGCACACCCATGTGCTATTTTTTTCAACTTTTTACTAATAGCCCGAATTAAGTCTAAAAGCCTAAAGACCCAAACCAAGGGTCCCCCTAACCTAAATTGATGTTCTGGAGATATTGGAACATCAGAATTAGGGTACAAAGTCATTTGACTAAATTTTAACCTAGTGGCCAATTCAAACCAGCAAAGATGCTAAAATAAGGAATTGGCTATAAAACCAAATGAATTGTTTGGTAACCAAAATGTCATCTCCAACAAGCCGTAAATGACTTGGTTCAGGTATGGTAAAGCTTTAAACAACAAAAATGAGAAAAAATGACAAAAATGACCTGGAGGGTCATTACACCGATTGAATGAGAATTGAGAAAAATTAGTAAGTTAATAAGATTCTTTTCTATGGGATAAGACTTGATGAGGACAACGAGGTCTCTACTTGTGAATCTACCTAGAAAATATGGGTAGCATTGGAATTTTCATGAGAGGAAAATTTAAGTGAAGCAATCAAAAGTTTGATATGCTTAATACTCAGTATGAGTTATTTAAGATAAGTGAGGAAGAATCCATTCAAGACATGCATACTCGATTCACATCTATTGTGAACCAATTCAAGTGTATTAGGGAAAACATTATGATGTACAAATTAATCAGGAAATTCTTTAGTATACTTCCTTCCTATGGTAAGGACAAAGTAAATGAAATCATACAGGCAATGGATCTTCAAACAATAATTATGGAGAAACTTATCAGAAATTTGATGATGTAATGAGACATTCTTAATAGTAACTGAAGATAACTTAGCAAGATCTAAAATTTATTTGGCTTTCATGGATGAATATGTTGATGAAATAGATGTTGAAGTAGCCTTTGTGATGTGCCAAAAAAATTAAGGAACTATTCAAAGAACGAACTAATATCTTTAGCTAATATCTTGATTGCCATATTTTACAACCCTGCTAGTGAAAAGGAGGCATTAGCTAGTGAACTAAATGATTTAAAAATAAAGAATATTATATATCCTTAAGGAACTCAAATATATCCTCAAGGAACTCTAAACTTGAAGTAGACATTGCTAAGAATAAGGATGAAAATAAGATTTTGAGTGACAAACTCAAGAGGATAACACAAAAAGCAATGGCAATTGAGACTTTTGAAAGTTTGAAGAAAAGTTACAAAGGCTTTTTCTAGACTTTGATGCCTCTCGTCAATAAAACAAAACACTATAAAGGACTTCAAGAATACTAAGTGAGTTGGAAAAAAAAATTCTTTACTGGACTGCTTTATTAGATATTCTTGCTAAGTTGAGTAGCATGAAGTCCAACTTTAGAGAAAGAATTGGTTTTGAGAAACACTATACTTCCTTTGATACTCAAAATGAGTATGAATTTAATTCTAATAAAAGGATATGCACTCACTGTGGAAGGTATGGTCACTATAAGGAAAGTTATCAGGTCTTTCTCATAGCACAAAGAGCAAATTTGAAGTTTTATCAAGTCATTAGAGGATCCAAGAAATCTTATCCATCCTTTCACTCACAACAAGAGACCTAAAATATATGGGTTCCTGAGATTTATAAATGATTATATAGGTTGGAGTGAGAGAGAGCAGTCACTAAGATCAAAAATTAGTTAATGAACAGTGATTTCTCAAGATACATGAATAGTAGAACTAAGTATCTCTTCTCACTCGAGTATTTTATAGATGTTCGTGTGTGTTTTTGAAAGGATTTCATTAAGGGATCGTGTTGAATAAATAGTGGAAATCTAGGTTATTGATATCCTTGTGAAGTTCTAGAAAATAAATTTTCTTTTTAACAAGGAAGATGTAACATAAAATTTCCACAATCTCTCTCCCTTGCAATGGCTATGAAAAAAGGAAGGTATATGAAGTAAAGCCTCTTATAGTATTTAATTCAATCCACGTACCTCTGTAGGTACACATATGCGGGGAACATAATTTTGGTCAAAACTAGGACAATGTTTTTCAATAATATGATGGACAATGAAACAATGATGAACGTAGTTTCCCACTTAGTGTTGATTCTTTTCTACATTTTGAAAAAAATGTACATATGTGCTAGGTTATTTTAGTGTTCTCGCCTCTTACCAAAAGGTTTTGTCTTTTTTCTTTCACTCAAAATGACATCATCCTCTCCTAAAATGAAACATCACTTAGGCCCTCTTTAAAATACATCCTACTGATATTCTTACTGTCAACCTCTTTGTATACTCCCAAATTTCTAACAATCCTTCTCTCAATTTTAAAAAAATCTCTGTCCTACTTTATTCTTTACATCAGATCTTTGAATCGCTCCTTCAATTATCATCTCTCAGCAATGTGTTCAGATTAAAATATCTCTACCATTTCATTTGTTAACTCCTCTATCTAAGACTTCTCAGTTGTCTCTTTAAAAAAAAACCCTAACTCCAAAAATTTCATTACCTACTAAGAATCTAAATGCTTCACCTCTTTTATCCAAATTGACTAAATCTTCCTCCCCTAAAGAAGTTGAAGATGAAGCTATTCCTTTTGACCTGTTGAATGGTGTGAAATAATGATTTTAAAAATAATATAAATCAAAATTGGACCCAAATTACCCATGAGTGAGGATGCTATTGAAAATTTTGATTCTAGTCCTGCTACCACTCAAGTGTTAGAACTTAGTGAGTCTTATGATATTTGTACTACTAGAGTTGAAATATGTCTAGAAAAAGTTCAATCTCAAAAGGGAATAGGAGTTAGGTCTAGTACTAGTGAGATTCCTTCCCAAAATAGTTAGTTAGTGGAAGAGTTTTCCACTGTCGAGGTCCTAACTAAAGACAAACAAAGCCTCTCTGCCCTTGAGTCCACTCCATTTGAGAATAGAGAAAATGTGACTTTTCCTGATTCTCTTAATGTCTTCGATGAAGAAGAGAATAAATAAGAAATGTCTTTTGTTGCTGTGTTTAAGAGAAAACCTGCATTATCCTCCTATTATGACCCGGTTTATGATTCATGATGGCACCTACTATACCCCACCAATAGGTAAGCCAAAGCCATAGCCTGAAACTATAAGTAATGAGATATTTGGTAGAAAATAGCATGATGCAATAATAAAAGTAAAAGACTCACAAGAAATAATTATCATTAATATCATAAGGCAAGAGATATAAAAGAAGTAACAATATCCCACTACCGAGTAGTGACGGTACAAAAGCCACTAATACAAAAGAATACAAGTACCATAGTAGTCAAATATACACCAGTCTAAAAAATAAAAAGACTAATAAAAACAAAAGAAGGAGAAAAGGTCAACTTTGGCTCCGAGAGCTCACCCTATTTCCAAACTCTAATCAACACAAATACTAACGTCAATGGTAGCAACTAGTACTCAAATCTGCACCAAAAAGGTGCAAAAGTATAGTATGAGTACTAAAGACACAAGTATTCAGTAGGCATCATGGGAAGATTGATCTAAATCATAATATAGGTATAATAAAATGGAGAAAATGAATTAAGTCAAAGTAAGAGGGAAAACTTGGAATAACACTCCAACATTGTAAATAAGTATCTCTCTCTAACTGTCCGTTGATTTGAGGGTGAAAAGTTGTGCTAAGGTCCACTTGAGTACCTAACTCCTTAAAAGCTCTCCTGAATCTAGAAGTGCACACTAAGCCCCCATATGAGATAATGGATATAGGAACACCATGTAGGTAAACTATCTGACAAATATAGATATGGTGTAACTCTCAAAAATAAAGGAAATCTAAATAGAAATGAAGTATAAAGATTTGATCAGCTGATCTACAATAACCCAAATACTATTGGAACCTTAGGAGGTGAACGTCAAACTATTAATGAAGTCCATGGTGATCTTCTCCCACTTCTACTCGAGAATGGGTAATCTCTAAATTAGGCCTCCAGTCCTCTAATGATTGGCCTTCACCTATTGACAACATATGAAACAAACTACAAAGCCAGCCATATCTATCTTCATGCCACTCTACCAATATTGCTACCTCATATCTCTATACATCTTAGCAATACCATAGTGAATACAATATCTAGAGCTGTGAGTCTCACATAAAATTGACTAAATCATGTCTCCAACCCTCAAAACACTAATATAATTGTCAAATATCATAACACCCTCAAAATCTATGTTATACCTCTTGTACACTCCACTTAATACCTATCACAATGATGCAAAGTCTCATATCCTCAAATTAATGACTCCAAATTTGCTAGAATAAAGTAAACCTTGCCTCACCACTAGTAAGAAACCTATTGGGGTCTAAAATATCAATACGCACCAACAAGTTGGCTAAGGAATAGTGTCCTACACCAAAAACCTATAATAAAAATAGAGAGCAATAAAGATAGCCATACTTACTGATTTCCAGCACAATGTGTCTGCTACCATGTGTGCCTTGCCTGAATGATAAAAGATAGAGATGCCATAATCCTCAAGCAACACCTTCCATCTAAGTTTCCTTAAATTAAGCTTTCTCTCGGCCATAAGATGTTAAAGACTATGGCGGTCAGTATAGATATCATAATGCACGTTACGAAGATAATTCCTCCAAAACTTAAATGCAAAAACTATCGCCAGCAAATCTAAATCATGAGTAGGGTAGTTGCGCTCATGTAGCTTTAGCTTCCTCAATGCATAAGCAATAACTTGAATTTGGTACATCAAAACACAACCCATACCAACACTGGGAGCATCACAATATACAATGAATCCCACACCCTCAATAGAAGAGTCTACCTAAAAAGTAAGCAACTAAGTCATTTATTCCTAATTATGGTTCCTTAATCGACAAAAAGATCCGAATTATACCAAACATACTTCCATGACCTAATTTTAAACACATTATCAAAAATATACTATAATTTTTCCAAATCTATGTGAAATGTAAGCCTAACTACTAGGATGTTGTAGAAACCCCGATGAAATCTGCCAAATCATCGATTTACCCTTTCGAGAAGCTTCCGCATGATGTCACTCTATCAAAATGATAATCTCCTCATCAATATGAGAACAATGGTATCCATATTGCATTATACTTTGGGTCTAAAATTATGTAAAATCCGATGCTCGCTTGCAAAAATAGCACTTCTAAAACCATCAACATGTCCCTCTATGATCAAGGAACATTAACCCTCAAAAATAGATAAATTCGAAGCTCATATTCTTTTAAAGTCAAACCACAAATAATCTAGTGATTTTGGGAAATAATTGAAAAATTAACCATGAATTTGATAAAAACATACCAAGATTTTGATGAAGAAATGAGAAATCCATGTTTACAAACACACAAAAATCACATAATAAATGCTCCCCCAACTTTCTACACTTTCTAGGGCTCCAAGATCATGAACTTGTGGAAAAATAGGGAGAAAATCGGGTTGGTGGAGGATTTAATGTCCCCCAAGTACCACTTAAGCATCTACTTAACCGCATATACAATCACCGCTAAAGTGGTAAAGCACCACTTAAGTAGTACTCACAAAACCTGTCCCATCTGCTAAAGCAAACAAGAAGTTGTTTAAGTGGCCTCTACTTTAGCGACTCTCAACTGGAAGAGCCAGCTTGCTTAAACTACCGTCTAGCAGCTTAAGTGGCCTCTGCTTTAGTGACTCTCAACTTGAAGAGCCATCTTTCTTAAACTACCGTCTGGCAGCTTAAGCGGCCTCCGCTGAAGCACCCAATGTCCCAGTTTAGCGGATACACTAGCCGAAAAATTAGAAATTTTACAAGTCTTCACTGACCCCTTGGGATCCACCAAAAATCTAGTATATAGAAATAAAATTTGCTAACTTACCATAGTTGACATTCCAAACTCAATGGTGCAGTCAAAATTTTCATTCGAGGTTATTTTTGTTAAATGTGGGCCTACACCCAAGGGACGTTTTTCTTAAATTCCAGAAGGCTTGGGACCCAAACCAAATGTCTTGCTAGTCTAAAATTGATGTTTTGGAGCTATTGGAATTGTCAAAATTGGCATACGAGGATGTTTAACTGATGTTTTTATGCTATAGCCAATTTGTAAAAGCGAAGAGTTCAAAATAGGGAACTAGTTCTAATAACCAGATGAACTCCTCGATAACTGATTTGTTAGGTCTAGCAATTCATAACTGACTTGAGGTAGAAAAAATTAGAGAAAACGTAGAAAATGACCTGAAGGGTCATTATAATATCCTCTACTAAAAGAACTTTCATCTACAAAAGTAAAGGGTTAGGATGTATCTAAACACTCGAACAAGTGAGGATACCGGCCCGCATCTTGCTCCCAATCTCCCAAGTAGCCTCCTTTACTAGGCGATGTCTCCATTAAACCTTAACCTGTGTTTCCGCGATTGCTAAAGCTTGACCGCGATCATGGCCGCCTTAATTGTGATCATTTGATCTAGCTTAACTGGTCATAATCGCGGCCCTCAGATCGCAATCACGATAACTGAGGTTGATTTTCTGCTTCAGGTCTTCCAGCTGTATTTTTTTCTCCTTTTTGATCCAGATCAGCTAAATTCCACCTCTTTTCTTCTCATAACCTGTATACATGCAAGATGTGGAAAATAGTGGATTAAACCATAAAATTGTCTCATTCATACATTTAAATCATAGTAGTTTGCATGAATATTGAGTGCAAATGAGTGGTAAATTCACCAGTCATCAACACCCCCAACTTAGATCTTTACTTGTCCTCAAGCAACACTACCTCTTACTATGAGACAATGCACATTTTCCCCTAATCTGAATGACCTAATGATCATAATGACTCCAACTAGATTACTACCACAAGTAGCTCTTCACACATGGGCAAATCTATTCCCATGACACCCCTAAACATGAAATGCGATTTTTAAGAATGCAAAATGATTTTGAAGAGAAACAATGTAGCAATCACTAATTCTCAAGAAGTGTCTCACCTTTTTGTCTTTACTCTACTATACTCCATTTGCCTCATTTTTTAAAAGTTGACAAAATCACCCACCTCAACTTGTTTACATGCCTTCTCATAAGATAGAAAATTTCACACACCAAGTTATCAAATGTGCAATAAGTAATTTAAGTGCAAAACTCTCTCTCTCACTCACTCACTCAAGAACTCTCGATGCTAACAAGTACCATACCAAAAGGATTTCCCTTATTTTCAATTTCCACTACTGTGAAAATACTTGGTTGGAAATCATTTTGGGTGTTTGGAGTTTTCACCCACAAATCCCAACTAATTAAATCAATCAATAGTGAAACCCATCATCAACAAACTAGAATCTATACAAATACATCACAATCCAAACACAATTGCACCATATTCTAACATAATCCCAAGAGGAAGAACTAGTAACTCATAAAGATAATAAACAAAAATATACAAAAATATCCATCAATTTGATTCTTTAAAACTAAAGAAAATGCAAACCACATTTTAAATTCCAATAAATCCTCAATGGGATTTGCCAATTCTTCACTTGATCTTCTTATCTCAAGATTAGTACAAATTTTTCTCCAAGCTCCAAGTGATAAAACCCTACACTATGGATAGGATAAAAATCTCTAGAATTTTCAAAAATGAGAAAGGGTTTGAGACTTTAAGAAATTTGGGGGCCGCTGAGAAAAATTACAAAACTGCCCTTGGTCATAATCCCACGTTGTCGCGATCGGTGAATCTTGACCATGATCGCAGTCATTTGACCTAGCTTAACCAGCTATGATTGCATCTCTCAGACCACGATCACGGTATCTGAGGCTGATTTTCTGCTTTAGGTCACTTCTTTTCTCCTTTTTGATCTTGATCATCTCAATTCCTCTTTTTTTCTTCTCATAACCTGTATCCTACAAGATATGTTAAATTGTTCACTAAACCACAAATTTTTCTCATTCAAACATTTAAATCATAGTAGTGTTCATAAATGTTGAGTGCAAATGAGTGGTAAATTCACCACTCATCAGTCATAACCACTTAAAAAGTCACAAGTTTAGAGAAAATAACCATTCTCAAGTTCAACCACCATACCCATGCACCCATATATTCAAAACCATATCTAAAACATTGAAAACCATAATTAAACCATGTGAAAATATTATTCAACAATAAGTATTCAAAACCCCAACCTTTTATTTCAAATCCCTAACAATACCATGAAAACCATACATTAAAACATGTGCTCTGAATAAAATAACAATGAGGGAGGCATAACATGCTTGAAATACCAAGAAATTTGGAAGAGATTGCACCCTTAGAACCCTAGATGATCACTTTCATTAAAACCCTAGACTTATCTTGAATAGAGAGTTTGAGAGAGAATTTTGGGAGTGTTTTATTGGGAATGATATGATAATAATATCCTAAGGAAGGTTTCATGCCGTAGGGTCAAAAGGGTTAAAGTGAGAATTGTCCAAAGTGCGTCAACTTAAAAGCTAAAAAAGTTTCGCCTTTGGCTACGAGTTAACCATCGACTCGTAACCACAACATACGACTTATGACCTTGAGTCATAACTAAGACAATGACCAAGACTCCCATACACTGTCAACCTTACGATTTAACCCCCATCCCTCCAACTCAAGATAGACCATACAACTCGTGAGATTTAATTTTTTACAAAACCAAACTCAAATAGGTTAGACACTAGACTCCTTACGACTCCATCTAATGACTTATAACCTATCACTATGGATCTAAGTAAGACACTCATACTTAGATCAGAGTCAATCCATTAAGTTACTAATTTGGTTAAGGTTTGTCCATATAACTCATCACCACCCTTAATGACTCATATTCCCCTAACTCGTACCAAGATAGAAACCCAAACACCCTTCACTAGACACCTTACGACTAAGGTCACCTGACCCTTCAAGACACCATACGACTCATATGATTATGTCATAACCAAGGTGGTGAGCTCAAAGCTTAAGAAATTTTCAAAGACCAAAATTTGAGGTATTTCAGTAACATAACTGAGATTGACTACTATATAGAGGAGATATAGAAGAAGAAGGTAAAGAAGATTATTCAAAGGACAAGCTTATGCACTTCTGGTGGTTAGTCAAAATTATTTTTATGGAGTGGGGAGAGGCTACTTATGTGGATGCCGAAGTTGGATCTTCTTCTTGGATTACAAAGGAAAACCTGAACTTCATAGCAAAGGCTTGGTGGATGCTTGTCTATCATATATTAATTCCCATGTATGGGGATAATGTATAAAGTACTCGAGTAGCCCTTATTAATGACATCATGGAGATATAAGAGTTTGATAAAGCTAGGTGGATTGAGACAGAGATCCTTGATCGGGCACTAAGCCTTGACAAAGTCCTAGAATTCCCATTCTTGATTACAAGGATATGTTTGGATGAGGGAGTGCTAGAGATTTCTTGGGTTGATCAATTTCTCCGGCCATGAAGTACTAGAGATTTGGGCCTAATTTGAGATACTGCTAACTTGATCTACAATGCAGTTAAGGTGGGTCCACTTTACTTTAAGAGGCATTCCAGGATGGAGGGAATGAGATTAATACTCTGAGGTTCATCAATATGGGTCAAAACCCCCGTAGAGATAGACTAGTCTAATCCTCAGGCCTCAGATGCAATAGGAACCTCCTAGACTCTGACTTCACTTTATGTGGATAGACCATTTATTGCTAGGTCTACCCCTATCAGTTATGCCTAATGCTGTTCCAGAATAAGGTGCTAAAAGATCAGTACCATTGGAAAAAATATGAAGAACATATAGAGTGGGGTTAATCCATAGGTTCAGTAAGGGATTAAAGGTGAGATGAGTAGCATGTAGACCTGGTTTAATGGGTTTGAGAGGTAGATCAGCCAAAAGATGGCAGATGTACAGTCCTCATATCCTAAAGGGATAAATAAAGAGTTGGTCCAAGTTTAGGCTTCCATTAAGGATTTAAATGCTAGAACCTTCCCCTCAATTCCAATTATTAAGGATGTTGTTAAGTAGGAGGTGACCGACATATGCAGATTTGGTAGGTTAGACACATATACTAGCATTGATATCAGTGATAGGATGAGAAAGAGAAAGAAAAGTAATAAGAGTGAGAAAAGAGAGGTTGAGGCTGCCAAGGTAACCAATATTCAAATTGAGATGGATAGTTAGGTGAGGGTATGAGAGATGGCGATGGGAGCCATAATCTCTTGAGTTGCTGGTGATATAGTTGCAGATACACCCGAGTTGATTTAGGCACTGCTCCCACCCCATAAGTTACATTGATTGCACCAGCCATCACCTGTGCCACTATTGATTTGAGCATCTCGGACACTACCTAAACCACTTTTGATGAGAGCAGGGCCTATTTTGAGGCCCCTCATATGGACACTAAATGAGCTGGCACCTTGAGCACCCAGGTATATCTTCACCCATTGGTTTTATATTATAGATTCACAGGGGACAGTGCATAGTTTCTTGGTTAGGTTAGGGGTGTACCATGCCGCCGCAGATTTTTGTTGTCGTGTTGCTTTTCCTATCGGTCGTGGTATGGTTGTAGAACTAGCATGCCCAGACTAATAAAATTATTTAGTGTTGTGTTTTTTTATTTCATTTTGTATTTTGTGATTTTGTTTAACTAGGAGAAAATAAGTACCTAAGGTAGTTGATATGTTCTATTTAATTGTGCTTTAATTATGATACCCCTCTAAAAAATTTTGCTTTGAACTGTGTGATAGATATTTATCTGACCTTAGTGAATCTAGTCATGGCATTAGGATTAGAATCATGATTACCGTAGCTAATAGTTGCTTGAACTAGATAGATATTAATGTGTGATATAGCCCTATGCCAAGTGTGTGTGAGATACTACTTAGTTCCCTATGTGTACAGAATCTAGAATTTTCCATGTTAGTCTTTCCTAGGTTGTACGAGAGTCATCTAAGAAATGATCATAGGCCATTTTTCAAAATAGTCCACTTTTAGCCTAAATGATCTTCCAAAATGTGAAAATCCTTGATCCCAATTTTGACCCTTAAAGGTGTATTTCCTTATTTACATCCATTCATCGTCCTAATTGTTTTACGATGAATCTGTTTTGGCCCTTGTCCTCCTTGGACTTGTACAACTTAACTCGGATAAATTGCCTAAGTTTAGGGTTGCTATCAAGAGGTGTTTAGTCTAATATAGTTATGAATAAAGACTACAAATAGGATAAAAGAAAGTAAGTTTGGGTATGGTAGAAAAAGCAGAGAAAAAAAGAGAAGTTGAAAAGAAAAAGAATAAAAAACCACACCGAACCTGATTATGCAATAAAATAATATAAAGGGAGAAATACAGGTGCAATAAAATAAAATTGGTAAGAAGTGGTCCTCGAAAAGTAATTGTAGTGCCAAGGAGGCTTAGTCACAAAAATTCCAAAATATATCATACCAACCCCCACGCCTATGTTATAAGCAAATAAAGTTTTATAGTGATCCTAACTCAACTATCTGAAAACTAAGGTAAAGAAAATGAAGGCAAGCCTATGGTATTCTGTACACATCGTGGAACTTATTTCTAAGTGTGAGTATCTTATTACTTTCCCTGCATTAACATGCATAATTTATCTGAGTGTTGGGGATTTCTTTGATGTAAGGACACATGGGTTATGTTGTTAACTGTTTTTTTTGGAGTATATATGTGTAGTTGTATGTTAATAATGTAATACCATAGCTTGATTCCTTTGTTTCATATTATTATGCTTCATAAATTCAAGCAGTCTTAATTCTGAAAAGTAAAAATAGGAGGGGGAGGGGTAGTATTTTTTAGCTTAAGAGTGAAATTGAATATCGTATGTATCTTAGTTTCATCCTGGTTAAGCATCGTGTTTGTATTTTTTTGTTTTTGATGCCTGAGGATATGCAAACATTCTAAGTTGAAGGTGTTGATATGCCATGGTTACATGGCACTTTTGATGCTTAAAATGGTGAAAATATGCACTCACTTGGATTGTTTTGTTGGATATGATGCGTGTTTTATGTGTATTACAGGTAAATTAGGTTGGAAGTGGCATGTATTATATATGGATGAAAAACCTTTAGAAAAATCAAAGTTTGGACTGGGTAACGAGTCATTTAGTCACCCAACGACTCGTGACCCAAGTCATGAGGATAATAGTAGAGATGCTGATCTTAGGAGTCAAGTTAGAGATAGAATACTGTTTCTTAGGAATGATAATAAGTCATGAGGTGAGTAATGCTGAGCATATTAAGAAAAAGTCCTGAGAGTTAACAAGTTGAGTCTTCAGTGGAAATGAATGAATATCATGAGTCATGATGAAAGATAACGACTTGTGGTAAGGAGTCATTCTAAGCATGGAACAAAAGTACTAAAAGGTGAAATTTAGCTAGAGTCTTAATGAGTCCCAGCCAATGACTCATGACGTATCACAATGGCTCATGACCACTGAAGACAAAAGAGAGTTGTGATAAAACTTATGAGTCATTTTTAGACATAACGACTCACGCGTGATGACTGGCGACTTAAATTTCCATTCTATTTTAATTAGGTTTCCTTTATTATTTTGAGAAACTATAAGTACGCTAAGGTTATTCTTGTATTAGGTTATGTATTTTGACATATATTACACACTTTATACTCCTGTTCTTAGTTTTTTTTATTATCATTCAATTTGAGAATTTGGATTTTACTCTTTCATTCTTGTACAATTAATTCTATGCTTTCATTATCGAATTCTATAGATTGTTGCATAACCATGAGCGACTAACTTCCTAAACTAGGGTTGTGGGAACCTTAGCGGATTAATAAAGTAAGAGAAGTATGAGATTCAGCTAGATCAATGTTTAAACGTGTATTGTGATTTCCTTCAAGTTAATTACTTTTATAGTGGTGGCCAACTCTAAGAACTAGCCTATAGTTGAGATCGTCTTCATAAGAGAGATCGATATTGAGAAAAAGGGATTACGATAATGATTCAAGACAATCAACCCTTATCTAATAGCTTGATACCCACAAGGTGATAGCTAAACTATGATCAAAGACAAGGGATAGTAGAGCGACACCCTGAGACTCACAAGGTAAAGGGTGAGATTTACCTATGAGTCATAAGACAATTTGTAATACCTAGCTTGTCAGATTTTGCATGTGAGATAGTATGATAGTTGGGTGGGGCATAGGAAACTTATGGAGTTAGGAAGCCAGGGGGAGCACAGTCCTAGTGTTCTTCTTGAATTATTTACAACCAAAAACACTCTTAATTAGTTACTGGAAACCCCAATTTACTTTCCTTCACTTTCGAATACTTCAGCAAGTTTGAGATACGAGTTTGACCTATTCCCTGTGGGACCGACCCCAACCTAGTTGGGTTACTATATTTGACTTTGACTGCATTGAATCTTTTAGGAGGTATAGTTTGGACTACATCCAAGCCATATAATTAATCATATATATAAGTCAAATCATCATTCATATGTCTATAACTTCTATCATTAGTCATACCTAAAATCTCTCTTAATAATCATATATATAACCTGTATCATAAGTTAAATTTATAAATCATATAATTAATCACGTACAAACAAAATATCATTAGCAATACACGGAATTAGCATCAATCTTTCAACATCCAACTAATGCTCTTAATATATATATGTATATATATTAGATCTCTTCAAGTGGCAAACCAATTAATATTAAGAGTACATTTTGCATAACTAAGCCTACAAGGCTAACACAATTCTCGACCTAAGATGGGCCTGAGGCCCACTTCTAATCCGCCAAAATCCATTTTAGAAAATTTTTAACCCTGATTAGGATAAGGTATATAAGTTCATTTCTAGATGTTACGCAATCCATAACTATACCTAAGATAGTAATCCTCTCCAACATTAACAACTAAGTTAATCCCAACCAGAATAATAATAACTAAGGCAATTTCCACTAAACTTAAGCAACTAAGGACAATCCATCCCTAAACATGAATGACTAAGGAAATTTCACCTAGTTTGATTAATTAAGGAATTTCCATTCTAAACATGAACCGTGAAGACCAATTCTCCAAAGAAATGAATAACTACACTAATTACTCCAAGTTTATGGTTCCACAATAGCCTAAACGGTCCAACTAAACAAAATATCTAGAATAATATTATAATTATACTATAAGATAGCTCAATCTATGAAGAGCGTAAACCTAACCTTCCTGGATGCCGAAGAAAACCAATGAATCCTCTAAATCACTGATTTCCCCTTATGAGAAGCTCTTACAAGGTGCCACGCTATCAAAATCATAATCTACTCATAAAAATGAGAAGAATGATACCCATATAGCACTATGGTGCTTCATCTCCAAAATTATAGAGAAATCCAATGTGGGGCTCATTTACAAAACCTCACATTCAAGACCAACACAACATCCTTCTAAGCTAAAGGAACCTTTACCCCTAAAAATAGTTGGATTTTGAGCTAATGGTAGTAAAATTATATTTCCAAGCTTTTAGAATTTTAGAAAAATAATGGATAAATCAACCTTGTAAATAATGAAATCTTACCACAAGTTTTATGGAAAATTGTATTAAATAATAATGCTAAAGCTCCACAATTTATTCACTCAAGAACTTGGACTTTTTAGGGTTTTTGATTCAAGAGAATGGGTGAAGATGGTGTAAAATTGGTCAAATTGGGTATTTATACCCTTCCCAGGCACGTGGGTGCCGCTAAAGAGGTCACTTGGCCATTTTAGCGATCACTGCTAAAGCGATACCCGACACCACAAGATAGGCTGCTAAAGTGGATCATCAACCGCTTTAAAAATAGATGCTAAAGAACTAGGTTCCACTAAAGAGGTACATGATTGGTAGAGAAGGGATACTAAAACTCCCAAAGGTCCACTAAAGCACCTAAAGGGTCGCTTTAGCGGTCACACCAGATATCAGACATTTTTAGTGTCCGCCAACAACTCGAGATTTATCCCTAACCCCGTACGCATAAAAAAATATATTGCCATATCAAATTTGATGTTCTAGACTAAATGGAACAATAAAAATTTCTAGCCGAGATAATTTCGAGGAAAAGTAGGTTCCACACCTATTTGCCATTTTCTTAACTTCTGGCCAATAGCCTAAAATGAGCCTGGGAGCCTCGGGACACGAACCAAGGGTCCATATAACCTAATATTGGCATTCTAAATCTGTTGGAATGGTCAAAATTGACATATGAGGTTATTTGATTAAAGTTTTGCATGGTAACCAATATGAACTATCGAAGGCTTTAAAACAGAGAATATGCTTTAAAAATCAAACAAACTACTCGATAATCAAAATATTAGTTCTAGTAAGTCATAAATGACTTGGAGAAGCTATAGTAAATCTTTAAATATAAAAAATTAGCAAAAAAGAAAAAATAACCTGAAGGGTCATTACAATATTAAAACACCCTAGTTTTTACCCTTAGAAAATTTCTTAAGTTTGACCTTCTGGACATCATACGACTTGAAGGGACTTGTCGTATGATGTGGATACATTTTAGGGTCCTCAAATCATATGATAGTCAATTTGGTTCAGTTGTTTACTTTCTAAGGTACGAGAAGGTATCATACTAGTTGTATGTTAGGGTACAAGAAGTATAGTGCCAAATCGTATGATGTCCTATGTCTAGCATAAATGATTCTTCCTAGGGTATAATTTAATGATACCAATCGTATGTTATGGATACAAGTTGTTCCTTGTGGTCGTATAATGGACAGTGTTTGGGTCCAATTTAATACCTAGGGCATGAGTTATGGGTACCAATCGTATATGGTGGGTATGGTTTAGGTGGTGTGTTCTTACTCATTCGCACTATTTTTCAACTATTAAGATAAGGGTATTCCAGACATTTTCCACCCTAAAACCCATAAGTACACAGGTCTTATAACACTTTATGGACTCTCATAACATACTTGGAATGATCAAAACACTCTAAAAAAATCCTCTCTAAACTCTCTCTTAAAGTTTGGCCTAGGGTTTCTACAAGGTGTTAATCTAGAGGCTCCAGAGACAAGTCCTTTTTATGAATATTCATGAATAAGGCATGTGACTCTTCTCCCATTGTTATTTCCCAAATATCATGTATTTTAATAATTGATTATGATTCATTAATGGTGGTTTTAATAACCAATGTTGAGGATTTTGTTGCACATTATTGAGTATTGTTTACTCTTGGTTTTAATTATGTTTTTATATTTTTCAATGATGGTTTTACACATGTGGGTGCTTGTTAATTGTGGTTTAACAATTGGGTCATGTTTTACCCTAAACTTGATAATTTTACCTTGGTTTTGGTCTTGATAATTGTATGCCCTCAATATTTTTGTGAAAATATCTAAGAGAATAAACTATACACATGTTAAATGGTGTTTTGAACTAAGGCAATGACCTAATGATTATGAATGGTTAGTAAATTATTTTGTGAAGGTCTTGTTGTTCATGTAATGAATTCAATGGTAACCTTGGTAGTTTTATTGACTAAAAGGGTTTGAGTCCCAAATAATTAAATTGATTTATGTCTTTGTTAGATAATGGGTTTGAGTCTTTACATTTTGAATTGAACTAGTGTCTTTGTTAGACAATGGGTTTGAGTCCTAAAGTTAAATGAATCATTGGTTGATTTATAATGGTAATGGGATATTGTACCCTTACAAGTGGTGTTGGTATGAAGATACCAACGACGTGCCTGTGGTAAGTAATTATCTTAATGGTTGTGTATGAAAAATGATGGTTTTAAATTGGTCTTTAAAAAGGGTTGTGTAGTTGAGTTATGAAGATGGAGGTCCCAGGGGGATCAACACTAGAAATCGTGTTTGTCGACGCGGGGATCAAAACAACTTGAGGTTTGAGTCCTCTTTCTTACTTTGATTGAGAGGTTAAAGTCTTGTATAATATATGATGTGGGAGGTATGAGTTCTCTATATCATACTACATAATTAGGTGACCAAGTTACCTTAGTATATGAATGGGAGGTTTAAGTCCCCCATGAGTATATATAAGATTATTCTCTGGTTTGTGCAGCTTCACAAATTGGGGGCACGACTAGGGGTGAGGACTGGAGCCCATATAGCCCGTAGATGTTATTAACATGACAGCTAAGCTACACAACCTAGGTTAAGATTTCAAACATCCATGTTAAAACCTTATTCCCTACCCCGACATGATATATATATATATATATATATATCCATATATATTCCATTAGTTATATGCATTGATTGATTAGTTTTGAACTCTCAGTGTTATATTATCCTTATCCTTGAGTTACATGCTAGTGCTACAACCGTAAACCATCTTCGGATATTGTATCCCTATGTGATGTAGGTGTTGGTCAAACTATCACACCTTCTACTCAGTGACTTGGATTTAGAAACAGATTGTGTTTACTTAAAGTGGTGAGCTTTTATACTTTGAAAGTCTCCATTTTATGCTTTTAGTTTCTTTATGTCTTTATTGGTTTTGACTTCGATATTGTTTTTTGTTATGGTCGGGGATGTGTCCTAACCAGATCTTCTTGGTTTATTTTAGAGGCTTTTTAAGGACAAACTATGGACTTGGACATATTATAGAACGGATATAGATATTGTTATGCTATGGTTATTAGTTTGTATTAGTTGGTCTGACTTATTTGGGTTGGTCATGGTCATGGACCTATCCTAAAGTTTTTGAGTTCTAAATTACTCTATTTTGTTATAATGTCGTAATTCATCTAATTTAAGGTATATGTTAGTTGGCTGGATTGGGTATTAAGGGTGGTCTCTAGTCCTTATTGGACTTGAGATGGCCATTATGACAAGGCCCTAGTTTGGGTCGTGTAAAGTTGGTATCAGTGCCTAGGTTTCAGTGTCATATGATATCCACAAAGCGGTGTCAAGTCAAGTCTTGCTTATAGGTATGTTGTGCACTACATTTATAATCATGAGGCTATGAGGTATTTAGGAATGTTTTCCTTTCTTGTTGTTCTATTTTGAGCTATAGAGTCTAAAGTCTCGAATCTCTCTTATTTTTGTTTGTTCACCTTTCAGATTATGCCTTCAAGAAAATCTAAAGCTCGTGGAATCTCTTCTGTCCCTACTAAGGACAATATGAATGAAGCACATCCTACCCGTGGGGTACAAACTTGGTCTAGGGTTGCTACTTTTGATGGCTCTCATGGAGCTACCCTAGTCCCTCTTTCTCCAAATGGTGACACCCCTACTCAGTCTCCTCAAAGAGATATTTCTAATGCAGAGTTCTGCTATTCTATTCAACTATTGACCCACATAATGGTCTCTCTATCACACTAGTCTGGTCTTATAGGAGGAGTTAGGCGATAATCGAGGAAAGGTAGAACAAGGAGTTTAGATATTCAGAATAGGTTGAGGGTCATTGTAGTAATGGTAGTCATAGGAGACAGTGGACTAAGGAAGGGAGTTGAGAAAAATCTAGTTCTTACCCATTGGCTAGAGCCCCTTACCATAGGCTATTTGGTGAATGCTAATTCTAAAATAATAGTGGTCCTAGGGCACGAGGCACCTAATACTAATCAAATAGAGCCTGTTTGGTTCCATCCTATCCTTTTTGACATATCTATGGCTAGTTACATTATGGGTTGTGTCATGAGGGAAAGAATTAATGTTTTACATGTGGTCAGATTGGTCATATGCAACAAAATGGTCCTTTTAGAGTCACTTTTAGGTCCAATAGGATTCCCGTTGCCTCTCCATCAGCTCCTATACTAGAGGGTGCCACTTATAGCTTTGGCTCTGGTTAGAATTGCCTTGATGCTCTCACTACTCGCCATGAGTCTAAAGCATCTCCTGATGTTGTCCTTGGTATGTTGAATTTTTTTCTCCATGATGTGTATTGTTTACTTAATTTGGTGTCAACTCTCTTTTGTGTAACTCCATGTATGGTTGTGCATATTTCGCTTGGTCCTGAGTTTATTTTTTATCCTTTTTTCGTATCCACCTTGGTAGGTGACTTTGTGATTGCTAGACGAGTCTATAGGGGGTGAATGGTATCTGTCGGTATTAATGAAACTTCGGTTGGTCTATTTAAATTATATATGATAGATTTTAATTTTACATTAAGAAAAAATGGTTTCATGTGTGTTAGGTGTCTCTAGATTGTCGAACTCGTAAGATCATGTTTAAATTCCCCAATAAGTCAGTCATTGTATGGGAAGAAGGTTTCGTAGTGCCTAGGTGAAGTTCATCTTATATCTTAGAGCTCAAAAGTTAATTTCTAACGGTTGTCCATATCATTTGGTCCAGGGTAAAGATTCTAACTTAGAGGGTCCTTTTTTAGAATCTGTTCTAGTTACTTAGTAAATGAGTTTCCTGAGGTCTTTCCTGAAGACCTTGTAGGGAAATTAATATTGGTATTGACCTTCTTTCAGAAACTCATTTTATTTTTATCCCCTCTCTAAAATGGATTCTTAAAAAGGGTTTTATCGACCCTAATGTTTCTCCTTGGGGTGCTATTATGTTTTCATGAGTAAGGAAGATGGGTTCTTTGGGTATGTATAGGATGTTAAAAATGGGATAGAAAATTTAGAGTAACCTCCTTGTAGGGTAGGCTAGTGTGTTTTACAGATGTTTTTTGGGTGATATATGATTATTGTTACATGCTAAGTTTAAGTTTTAATGCTAAGGATGGTGATAAGAATGTTAACTCGAGGACAGTGGTGCAAGGTTTGCGGGGGTAAATTATTGCTTGATATAATATGTGAGGGAGTTTGGGTGTTGCCTTATGAAAGAGTGGAATATGAAATTTTGATGTAGGTATGAGGCATGAGTGTTGAAGTAAGATTGGCAGCTAAATCATTAGATGGATAAGAATCTTGGGTTGCAAGAATAATACATACTTAGTTCCGAGCTAGGGGTAACGTATATGCCTAGCTTATGTCCTTAAGATTTCTTAGCATGGGAAAGTCTAGGGAGTTATTACTTGGTGTTAGCTAGAGCCGAACTGGGGGAGAAATATTTGGCCTATGTGAACTCTTGTTATAAGTTTAAATCTTGTTGAGGTATAGGGATATGATATTAGATGAGTAATATTGGTATTATAAGGAATTGAGAATGGAGTGTTGAGTATTTAGAAGAATAGATGTTTATGCCCCTAATAAGTGGTTGCAAGGCAATGATTTTAGAGGTTACTGGATCTTTGGTATGGTAGACCGTACAACGGCTATAATAAAGGTAGGCTTGAACATTGTGATTCGTAGATATACCAATCGTTGTGTTGTGTAGTTAGGAATCTTGATAGGATGTGATGTTAGGCTACAGTGAGGGGTAGAGTAGTATTTTAGAGGGATGTAACAAATAGAGCCCCGTGTCCTAATTTAACCTCTTTTAGCTTTGAATAGGCTTAAGGATGGGAGCAATGTATAAATAGACTCAGGCTCTCATAGTGATGTGCCTATAGGAAATCATAAGGTTGATTTGGTGAGGCATGGAATTCATAATTGATTTTATAGGTTGACGATTGAAGGTGAAGTGATTCAGGATAGCTTAAGACCGCCCAAAGTCAATAAAGTCCCTATGCGGATGTGAGACGAAGGCCCTTGGAATTTGAGGTTGGAGATTGAATGTTCTTGAAGGTGTCTCCCTTGAATAGAGTAATGAGATTCGGTAAGACAGAGAAGTTAAGTCCTCACTAGGTTGGTTCGTACTTAGTTTTAAAGAGGGTTGAAAATATTGCTTATGAGTTGGAGTTGCCTTTTTGTTGAGCTCCATTTGGTTTTCAATGTCTCTATGTTGAGAAAGTGAGTAGGTTGTCCTTTATCAGTTGTTCCTCCAGAAGTGATGGGTATTTTAGATTCTTTGTCCTTTGAATATCTCCCGATGAGGATCTTGGATCGACAATTTTGTCGGTTGTAAATGAAAGACATGGCTTTGGTGAAGGTTCTTGGCAGAACCAAGAGTCCGAGAAAGCTACTTGGGTTTCCAAGGAGGACATGAAGTCCAAGTATCCATTCCTATTCCTGATTCTGGAAAAACATTCCTGAAGTATGTGTTGGTCGTAGCATCTTAAGTTTTTGAATTCATTAAAGAAATGGTGAATCGTTGTCGCCTTTGTTTTCTAAATTGGTAAAAGGAATGTTTTATAGGTAATATTGTGTTAAATTGTGATTGTGCTTGTCTTTACCCATCATTCAAGGATGAATGATCCTAGTGGGGGAGAATTGAAACACCTTAGTGTTGACCCTTAGAAAATTTCATGAGTTTGAGCGTCTGGACATCATACGACCTGAGAATACATGTTGTATGATATGGGTACATTTTAATGTCCTCAAATTGTATGATAATCATTGTGGTTTGGTTGTTTATTTCCCAAAGTACGAGAAGGCATTATACTAGTCGTATGTTAGGGTATGAGAAGCATAGTGCAAACTGTATGATGTCCTATGTCTAGCTTATGATTCTACCAAGGTTATGGTTGATGGGTACCAATAGTATGCTATGGATATGATTTGGCCCTAGTGGTCATATTTGGGATAGTGTTGTGGTCCAAGTTGCTGCCTAGGGTATGAGTGGTGGGTACTACTCGTATGTTATGGGTACAGTTTAGGTGGTGTAGTCATACCTTCCTACGCACCATTTTTCATCTTTTAAGCTGAGGTTATTCTGAATATTCCCACCCCAAAACCCTTAAGTCCCCATGTATTATAACATATAGTAGACTCTCATAACAAACTTGGAATGATCAAAACACTCTAAAAAAATCCTTTCCAAACTCTCTCTTGAAGATTGGGCTAGGGTTTCAATAAGGTGTTCATCTAGAGGCTCAAGAGTCAAGTCCTTTCCCTGAATCTTCATGAATAAGGCATATGAATCTTCCCCAATTGTTATTTCTCAAATATCATGAGTTTTAAACATTGGTTATGATTCATTAATGGTGGTTTTGAAAACCATTGCTGAGGGTTTGTTGCATATTGTTTAGTATTATGTATTCTTCCTTTTAATTGTGTTTATACATGTTTTATGATGGTTTTTCACATATGGGTGCTTGGTAATTTTGGTTTAATAATTGGGTCAAGGTTCTCCCTAAACTTGATGGTTTTACCTTGGTTCTGGTCTTGATAATGGTATGCCCTTAACATGTTTGTAAGAATGTGTAAGAGAATAAACTAGTCACATGTTAAATGGTGTTTTGAACTAAGGAAATGACCAATTGAATATGAATGGTTGGTGAATGGTTTCGTGAAGGGATTGTTGGCTATGTAATTATTTAAATGATAACCTTGGTGGTTTAATAGGCTAAAAGGGTTTGAGTCCCTAAGCGTTAAATTGATTTATGTCATTGTTACACAATGGGTTCGAGTCCCTAAACTTTGAATTGTACTAGTGTCTTTGTTAGAAAATGGGTTCGAGTCTCAAATTTAAACGAATGATTGGTTGATTGATAATGGTAATGGCATGTTGTACACTTGCAAGTGGTGTTGGTATGACGATACCAAAAAAGTGCTTGTGGTAAGTAATTGTCTTAATAGTTGTGTATGTGAAATGATGGTTTTAAATTAGGCTTTAAAGAGTGTTGTGTAGCCGAGTTGTGAAGGTGGAGGTCCGGGAGATCAACACTAGAAATTCTGTATGCCGACGCGGGGGTCCAAACGGCCTAAGGTTCGAGTCCTCTTACTTACTATGACCAGTAGGTTCAAGTCTCCTATAATATATAATGTGGGAGGTTTGAGTAGGCCATATCATAAAACATGATCAGGTGACCATGTCACCTTAGTAAATGAATAGGAGGTTTGAGTCCCCTAAGAGTATATGTAAAACTGTTAGCCAGTTTGTGCAGCTACATGAACTAGGGCCCAACTAGGGGTGAGAACTGGAGCCTATATAGCCCGTGGGTGTTATTAACATGAAAACTAAGCTATACAACCGAGGTTAAGATTTCAAAGGGCCATGTTAAAACATTGTTCCCTACCCCAGCATGTTATATATATATGTATTGCATGTTATATGCATTGTTTGATTGGTTTTGAACTATTGGCATTATATTATCTATATCCTTGAGTTACATGCTAGAGCTCCAACCGTAAACCGTCTTCGGACGTTGTATTCCCATGCAATTCAGGTGTTGGTTATACTATCACACCTCCTGCTCAGTGACTTGGATTAGGGGACAAATTGTGTTAAGTAGTGAGCTTCCATACTTTGTAAGGCTCCACTTCTTTCTTTGAGTTTCTTTATGTCTTTATTGGTTTACTATGGGCAGGAGCATGTCTCGATCGGATATTCTTGGTTCATTTTAGAGGCTTTGTTTGAAGAAACTATGGATTTGGGTATGTTATGGAATGGATATGGATTTGGTTATGCTATGGTTGTTAGTTGGTATTGGTTGGTTTGACTAGTTTGGGTTGGTCATGGTCATGGACCTATCCCAAAGTCTTTGAGTTGTAAATTACTCTATCTTGTTATAATGTTAGAATTCATCTGACTTAAGGTATATGTTGGTTGGATGGACTGGGTATAGAGCATGGTCTTAGGTCCTTGTTGGATTTGAGATGCCCATTACGACAAGGCTCTGGTTTGGGTCGTATCAAAAATCCACTACTAAAAGAACTTTTGTCCGCAAAAGTAAAGGATTAAGATGTACCTGAAGTCTCGAACAGGTGAGGATACTAGGTCTACATCTTGCTCTTGATCTCCCAAAGTAGCTCCCCTTACTGGGCAGTGCATCCACTAAACCTTAATTGCTGGAATCTCTCTATTGTGCAACCGTCTAACATTACTACCCAAAATGAACATCGGCTCGGAGCATATCCTCGAGAACCTAAATAGTCCTTTTTGACTGCCCGTAGGTATGAGTATGGAAAGTTATACTAAGATCCACCTGAGTGCTCAACTCCTCCTGAAATGCTCTCTAAAATCTAGAAATGAACACTAAACCCTGATATGAAATGATAGATATAGGCACACCATGCAAACAGACTATCTCACTAACATAGATATAGTCTAATCTCTCGGTGTTGAAAGACATCTGACTAGGAATGAAATATGCCAACTTGGTTAATTGATCCACAATAACCCAAATATCATTTGGAACCACGAGAAATATAAGGCAACCCACTAACGAAGTCCATGGTAATTCACTCCTATTTTTTCTTGAGAATGGGCAATCTATAAACTAAACTACGAGGTCACTGATGCTCGACCTTCACCTACTGACAACATAAGAAATGAGTTACAAAGTTCACCACATCTCTCTTTATTCCACTCCATCAATAATGTTGTCTAAAATCTCTAAACTTCTCAGTTGTACCCGAGAAAATAAAATATCTGGAGCTATAAGCTTCACGCAAAATTGATTTAATCAAATCATCAACCCTCGAAACATAAATGCAGCTATCAAATATCAAAACACCCTTATAATCTAGGGTAGCCCTCTTGGACTCACATCTCAATACTTGATCATAAATGATGCAAAGTTTTATATCCTCAAACTGGTAATCTCGAATCTGCTCAAATTATGAGAACCTCGCCTCCGCAGTAGAAAGAATCCTCGTATGATCTAAAATATCAAGTCCTACCATCAAGTTGGATAAGGCCTAAATGTCCCATGCCAATGGCCTCTGATAAACTGAAAAACAAGTCAAGCTACCCATACTTACCTCCTTCCAGCTCAAGGCATCCGCTACAATATTTGCCTTGCCTGGATGATACAAGATAGATATATCATTATACTTAAGAAACTTCATCTACCAACGCTACCTAGCATTAATCTCTTTATAGATCATAAGATGCTAAAGAATACGATGATCTATTAAGATCTCACAATGCACACAATACAGATAATGCCAACAAATTTTAAGGATGAAAACTACTGTCGCCAACTCCAATTCATGAGTGGGATAGTTGTTAACGTCCACCTTCATATTCGTCGATGCATAAGCGATAACATAACCCTACTGCATTAATACACAATCCAAACCAACACCAGAAGCATCACAGTAAATGGTGAATCCCTTACTCTTAATAGTAAGAGCAAAAATAATAGCTGAAATGAGAAATGCCTTGAGCTTTCTAAAGCTCAAATCACACTCCCCGGACCATTGAAAAGGAACCTCTGTTCAAGTAGTCTGGTAATCAATGTTACAATATTAGGAAAACTCTCAATAAACTATCTGTAATAATAGGGAAAATCAATGAAGCTATGAACCTTGGTCGAAGATATAGGTCTGGCCTAATCACAAATATGCTCAATCTTTGTTGGTGTCACCATAATCCCTTTCTTAGACATCACATGCCGAAGGAATGTCACTGACTAAAGAAAAAACTCACACTAAGAGAACTTTGCCTAAAGCATATGATCTCTCAAAGTCTAAAGCTTGAGCTTTAAATATTACATATGCTTTACCCTACTTTTTAAATAAATAGGGATGTCATTGATGAACACAGTCATAAAGAAATCCAAATAAGGCCAGAACAGATAGTTCATCAAATACCTCAAATCGTCTGGGGAATTGGTTAACCCAAAAGAAATCACTAGGAACTCATAGTGACCATAACGGGACCTAAAGGTTTTCTTCATGATATTTTCAGCCTGAATCCTCAATTGATGGTAACCAGACCTCAAATCAATCTTAGAGAGCACCACTGCTCCTTGAAGTTGGTTGAACAAATTATCAATATGAGCCATAGGATAACAGATCATCATCACCACCTTATTAAACTTCCTATAATCAATATACATATGTAGGAAGCCATATTTCTACTTCACAAACAACACAGGAGCTCCCTAAGGAGACACACTTGATTTAATAAAACCCTTACCAAGAAGATCCTGCAGATAAGAATTTATCTCCTTAAGCATGGTAGGATCCATATAGTGAGGTGCAATAGAAATAGATCAGGTTACCAGCTCAAGATCAATAACAAACTCAATACTGTGCTCGAGAGGAAGGCCAAGTAGATCTATAGGGAAAATCTAAGTAAACTCACAAACTACGGGAATAGAGCCAAGACACGGACTCTCCACACTAATATCATGGATATAAGTGAGATAAGAATTGCAACCCCTCAAGATAAGATTCCTAGACAAATATAAACGATAATTCCTATCGGATCATGGCTAATAACTCCCTACTACATAGTCATGGGTATGCCAGCTATGGCTATGGTAACGATCTTAGAAAAATAATCTTGAACCTTATGAAGTGGGATAACCAGTCCATGCCCAGAATCATAAAAAAATCCACCATGTCTTATATAATGAGATCAACATAAGTATCAAACTCTCAAATAGTCACAACAAATGATGTAGAAACCCAATCCACTACTAAAGAATCACCCGTGGGAGTAGATATACATAATGGCATAGATATGAATCCTAAGATAACTCTAACTGTGAAGCATAACAAAAACACACACAATAATAAGTGGATATCAGATCAAACAAAGTAAAATCCAACTGATGACACACCAAAATTGTACTTGTAAAAATAACATACAAAGATTCAGCCTTGGGTGTAGCAGGTACTACATACAACTGACCATGTCAGCCACCTGGATAGGCTCCTAATCAATTTCCTGTCCTACCTAACTAAGACCTGTAAGAGTACCCTGGAACCACCCCTACGACCATACATACCACCTTTAGTATGAACTGCCCTGATAGGTGGAACACTCTAAGCTAAATAAACAATCACTCCACGACTAGGGCACTTCTTCGAGAAATAACCAAAAGCTCCACAACCATAATATGCCCCAGGCGCTGGGTTGAAACTAGAAGATCCAGCTAACCTAAAAGAACCACCACGACTAGAATAGCCAAAAAATAAACCCCTTGAGTACTGACCACGACCATGGCTAGGATAATAATTGAAGCTAGACTAGCCGCCATCTATATTCTAAAGAATTTCTAGAATGGGTCTACTAAATTGACCCTGATGCTAATATGGTTGATGCGAAGGATACCTACCCTGAGAACCACTACCTTCAAACTAGGATCTAATATGGCTCTTACTAAATCTAGTATGATATCGTGGCCTCTTATCAATGCCTACTTGGGCTTCGTAATTCATCTCCTCCATAAATTGAGCATGATTAAAGACCTCAATAAAATACCTATCCATAATAACTAAACTCTGTGTAGACATACAAAGAGGAAGACTTAATCCTTAGACAAAACAACAAACCCTCTCATACTCACTAGTCAGAATAAAAGTAACATGCCTATCCATATTATGAAATTGAGCCTCATACTCTAGAACATTCATAAAGCCCTACTCCAACCTTAAGAATTGATCTCTAAACTAGTCCCTAAGACTGCAAGGCATATACCTCCTTAAACAGATCTCAGAGAACTTGGTCCATGTCAAAAAGGAAGATCTAGATGTCCTAGAATCAAGATGATCTCTCTACCAATGTCGAGCCATCAAGTCCAACTAAAAAGTAGTGTAATCACACCATGAGTCAAGACTAGGCCTAAATTGTGGAGCCTATCCTCATAAGCAATCAAGAACTCATACACATCCTCACCCATTGCACCAGAAAATCTAGTGGAGCTAATTTCAAAAATCTACCCAACATTGTCTACTCCTAGGTAAACAGTAGGATAGGAAACTATGGGTTAAGAAACTATCAGAATATGAGGAACCTCAACTCTTGGAGCTACAGCTATAGGTTGTGCCCCCACCTTAGTACTACTCTAATTTGTAGATTGTGCACCATCAAATGGTGCACCACTAACCAATCCCAAAAGTTAAACCAAATATCCTTTAGCCCTAAAGAAGAAATAACCCCGGTGGAGCCTTGGTTTGGTCCTTGTCCTACCGCTGGCTGGGATAAAAAAATGTCTAGCTTGGGAGCGAGAATTGGGTTTGGAGAAGGCCTTTTATACTGGCTCATAGCTGGGGATACATCTTGAGGATATCTACAACCTTTAGGTTATTCACAAACAACAACAAGATCCTTAGGCTTGGTCTCGGGACCCTCATCTCGTATAGCAGTAACAAGTGTCCTAGCCATCTACAAAAGAGTGAAACAAAAGGAATGCTTTAGAAACCAACTCAGTATTTTAGCACAAAATAAGTGAAAGAAGTAAAGAACTCCTAAGAATGTCCTATAGCCTCTCAAAAATAACAAAATGGATATTATTGCTATGATTCACAAGACTCTACTTGACACTTGCCCTTGTACCGATAATATCAATAAAACCTAGGATTTGATACCAATTTGTCATGACCTAATTTAAGAGCCACGATGGTGTTTACTCCATCCCATTAGTTGGTAAGTTGAGCCATTGCTCAGAGCTAGATACAATGGGCTAACTTGGTGGAAAATGGCCAAAAAGCTAGAAATTAACAATTGAATTACTTAAATAGCAATAATAGAGTCATTAAAATCTAATGGATAGATATAAAGTCAACAACCATCCCAAGATTCAGTAATGCTTGTACAAGAGCTACAATAAATGAACTATATAAGTACTAAATAGTCAAATACAATTTGTATCAAAGATGAGAGACTAGAAATAGATAAATAGAAGGAAAAGGATAACTTTAACACCAAGAGCTCACCCAATCTTTAAAATTAGTCAGCACGATTGATGAATTAGTGGGGGCAACTAGTACTCAGATCTACACCAAAAAGGTATAGAAGTATAGTATGAGTACCAAAACCATGGATACTCAGTAAGCATCATTAGCCGACTGAGCTAAATCATGATATTGTAATAATAAGTTACAAGAAAGAATAAGCTAAGTCAATGTAAAAGGGGAAAGCTTAGAAATAAGCTCCAACATTACTACACATAAGTAAATGAATGCATACAAGATAATCATATAAAGAACATACAATTAAATCTACAAGATTAGACCGCATAAGATAATAAGTACAGAAAAGTAAATAACCTAACATAGGTAGCAACTGAATGGCTATAAATTATGAAATTATCATGCCATAATCAAGAATCCATCAAATAGTATCAATACATACATAATTCCCAATGCCATACTTTAACCAGAACTCAATAGTATTATTATTATTATTATTATTATTATTATTATTATTATTATTATTATCGGACATGAACCGAAGATCATATTATCAACTATCAAACTTAAATCAAAACTCATTTTTATAAACTTTATTAACGAACCATATCAACAATCCATACTGATAAACTAACCAAATCAACATCGCATCTATCAAGTTATGCTAATTACTACGCCCATAGGCCATGTCAAAAGTCGTAATCAAAAGTTATTTCAATACTCATTTTTATAAGCTATTAAATATATCTATAAGCCAAGAATTATAAGTATAAGCCATATCATATCCACAAAGCATTAATCAAATTTGTGAGCTATTAACCATTGTTCATGTCGATATCTATATCATTAAGCATGTTGATAGGTCATATTATTACTCATATCCGAAAGCCATATTGATAATCATATATATATAAGTCATATCATCATTCATATGTCTATAACTCATGTCATTAGTCATTATCGAAAGCCATCTTAATAATCATATATATATAGCATGTATCATAAGTCATATCTATCAATCGTATCATTAATCATGTACATGAGCAATATCATTAGCAATACATGGAATCAGCATAAATCTTTCAATATCCTACTAAGATTCTCAAAAAATATATTCAATCTCCTGAAGTGTCAAACCAACCAATATTAAGAGTATATCATATGTAACTAAGTCTACAAGGCTAACACAAATCTTTTCCTAAGGTGCGCTAGAGGGCCCCATTACTAATCCCCTAAATCCTATTTCAGGAAACTTTTACCCCAAACTAGGATAAGGTATCTAAGTTCATTTCTAGATGTCAAACAAGCCATAACTAGCCCTAATATAGTAATCCTCCCCAGCACAAACAACTTAGTCAATCCTATTAAAGTAATAGAAACTAAGGCAATTTTCACTAAACTTAAGAAACTAAGGACAATCCATCCCTAAACATGAATAACTAAGTCAATTTTACCTAGCTTGAGTAATTAAGGCATTTCTATTCTAAACATGAATCATAAAGCCCAATTCACCTAAGACATGAATAATTACACTAATTACTCTAAGTTTACGGTTCCACGATAACCTAAATGGTCTAACTAAACTAAATACTCTTATTCATACTTCCAACACCTAAATCCCACCCAGTATCTATCATAATATCATAATCATACTATGAGATAGCTCAATCTATGAAGAGGATAGACCTAGCCTACTTGGATGCCAAAGAAAAACCTAAAGAATCCACTAAATCATTGATTTCCCCTTTCAAGAATCTTCCATAAGGTTCCACACTATCAAAATCACAATCTACTCATCAAAATGAGAACAATGATAACCTTATTGCACTATTGTGCTTAGGATCTAAAATTACATAAAAATTCCATATGGGGCCTATTTATGGAATCGCATATTTGAAACCAACAAAACAACATTCTATGCTCAAGGAACCTTTACTTCAAAATGGGTGGATTTTGAGCTATAATGTAGCTAAAATCAAGTCACCAAGCTTTTAGCAATTTTAGCAAAAGAATGGAGAAATCAATCATGAAATAATGAAATACTACCACAAATTCAATGGGAAATTGCCAAAAATAATGATGCTAAAGCTCCACAATCACCCACAATTGATTCTCTCAAGAACTCCTACTTTTAGGGTTTTAGATTCTAGAGAATGGGTGAAGACGATGAAAAATTGGGCTAAGAGGGTATTCATTCCCTCCCAGGCATGCGGGTACCGCTAAAGTGAACACTTGGCCACTTTATAGGTCACCGCTAAAGTGCCTAGTACCGCTAAGCGATACCCAACCCTATAAGCTAGTCTGCTTAAGCTCTAGCCGCTAAAGATGAGAACGGCTGCTAAAGCATGCAAAGGGCCGCAAAAGCATCCTCCGCTAAAGTGCCCAAAGGGCTCCTTAGTAGTCGTACTAGATATCAGGCACCAATTGGAGACTTAAAATTTTTTCTAGTCTCTGCCAACCCCTAGATATTTATTTGGAATCTCATATAGAAAAATTAAATATGATACCCTATCAAATTCAATGTTTCAAACTCAATGGCGCCATTAAAATTTGAGTTCATTTTATCAAAAAGTGGGTCTTATACCCACTTTTAATTTTAATTTCCGACCAATAGCTCAAAATAAGTCTGGGTGCTTTGGGACTCGAACCACGGGTCCATCCAACTTAAAATTAAGATTTTAGAGCTGGTGGAACAGCTAAAATTAGCATACAAGGCCGTTTGACTAATTTTTTTGCCTGGTGGCCAATTTTAACTAGCAAAGGCTTCAAAATAGGGAATTGTCTTTAAAAACCAAATAAACTACTCGATAATTGAACTGTCAGTTCCAATAAGTCATAAATGATTTGGGGCAGCTATAGGAATGCTTTAAAAGGAAAAAATGAGTGAAAATGCAAAACATTACTTGGAGGATCATTACATAATGTTTTGAAATCATAATCTACTCGTCAAAATAAAAACAATGATACCCATATTGCACTTTTATTCTTCAAGTCCAAAATCACGTAAAAATATCATGTGGAGGCTGCTTTCAAAATTTCACTTTTGAAACCGACAACATGTCCCTCTATGTTGAAGTAAAATTTACCCTAAAAATGGGTGAATACTACGCTCTAATGGTGCTACAATCAACAAGTGAAGAAATACATTACTCGCTCTTACATCATCCAAAAATCACCCACTAATAGTTCTCTTAAGTTTTCACACATTTTAGGTTTCTAAACACTTGAAAATGGGTTAAAAATAAAACGGGCCAAGTGGGGAATTTATAGGATTCACATGTGTCGCTTATGTTCTAGTCGCTTAAGTGACCAAGCATCACTTCAACGATACTTGCTGACTTCTTTACATGCTGCTTAAGAAACTTGTGGTTGCTTAAGCGGCCATTGCTTATGCACCAAATACATAACTTCATTAATACCTGATGGGCAAGCCAAGTTGCTTAAGTGAATGACTGGCCGCTTAGTTGCCTTCACTTAAGCGACCCAATGGGCACATAAGTGAATGCTCCATTACCTGCTGAGACATGGAATTGATTCGATACTCCACCAACCCCTTGGGATTTATCCAAAATATCGTATACAAAAATGAACTATGCTACCCTATTAAATTTGATGTTTTAGAATTAATGGCATAGTAAAAATTTTCATCCAAGGTTGTATATACAAAAAGTGGGTTGCACACCCATGTGCTATTTTTCTTAACTTTTTACTAATAGCCCGAAATGAGTCTAAAAGCCTAAACACCCAAACCAAGGGTCCTCCTAGTCTAAATTAATGTTCTGGAGAAATTAAAACACTAAAATTTGTGTACAAAGTCATTTGACTAGATTTTAACCTAGTGGTCAATTTAAACCAGCAAAGATGTTAAAATAAGGAATTGGCTATAAAACCAAATAAATTGTTCGGTAACCAAACTGTCAGCTCCAACAAGCCGTAAATGACTTGGTTCAGGTATGGTAAAGCTTTAAACAACAAAAATGAGAAAAAATGACAAAAATGACCTAGAGGGTCATTACGTCGATTGAATGAGGATTGAGAATAATTACTAAGTTAAGAAGATTCTTTTCCATAGGATAAGACTTGATGAGGACAACGAGGTCTTTACTCGTGAATCTACTCATAAAATATGGGTAGCATTGGAATTTTCATGAGGGAAAAATTCAAGTGAAGCAATCAAAGTTTGATATGCTTACTACTCAGTATGAGTTATTTAAGATGAGTGAGGAAGAATCCATTCAATACATGCATACTCGATTTACATCTATTGTGAATGAATTCAAATGTATTAAGGAAAACATTATGATGTACAAATTAATCAAGAAATTCTTTAGTATACTTCCTTCCATATGGTAAGGACAAAGTAAATGAAATCATAGAGGCAATGGATCTTCAAACAATAATGATGGAGAAACTTATCAGAAATTTAATGATGTAATGACACATCCTTAATAGTAACTGAAGATAACCTAGCAAGATCTAAAATTTATTTGGCTTTCATGAATGAATATGTTGATGAAATAGATGTTGAAGTAACCTTTGTGATGTACCAAAAAATTAATGAACTATTCAAAGAACGAATTAATATCTTTAGCTAATATCTTGATTTCCACTTTTAACAACCCTGCTAGTGAAAAGAAGGCATTAGTTAGTGAACTAAATGACTTAAAAATAGAGAATATTATATATCCTCAAGGAACTCAAATATATCCTCAAGGAACTCTAAACTTGAAGTAGACATTGCTAAAAATAAGGATGAAAATAAAATTTTGAGTGACAAACTCAAGAGGATAGATAACACATAAAGCAATGGCAATTGAGACTTTTGAAAGTTTGAAGAAAAGTTGCAAAGGATATTTCTATACTTTGATGCCTCTCATCAATAAAACAAAACACTATAAAGGACTTCAAGAATACTAAGTGAGTTGGAAATTTTTTTTTTACTTGATTGCTTTATTAGAGTTTCTTGCTAAATTGAGTAGCATGAAGTCCAACTTTAGAGAAAGAATTGGTTTTGAGAAACACTATACTTCCTTCGATACTCAAAATGAGTATGAATTTAATTCTAATAAAAGGATATGCACTCACTGTGGAAGGTATGGTCACTATAAGGAAAGTTATCAGGTCTTTCTCATAGCACAAAGAGCAAATTTGAAGTTTTATCAAGTCATTAGAGGCTCCAAGAAATGTTATCAATCCTTTCACTCACAACAAGAGGCCTAAAACATATGGGTTCCTCAGATTTATAAATGATTAGATAGGTTGGAGTGAGAGAGATCAGTCACCAAGATAAAAAATTAGTTAATGAATAGTGATTTCTCAAGATACATGAATAGTAGAACTAAGTATCTCTTCTCACTCGAGTATTTTCTAGACGTTCATATGTTTTTTTGAAAGTATTTCATTAAGGGATTGTGTTGACTAAATAGTGGAAATCTAGGTTATTGATATCCTTGTGAAGTTCTAGAAAATAAATTTTCTTTTTAACAAGGAAGATTTGACATAAAATTTCCACAATCTCTCTACCTTGCAATGGCTATGAAAAAATGTAGGTATATGAAGTAAAGCCTCTTGTAGTGTTTAATTCAATCCACGTACCTCTGTAGGTACACATATGCGGGGAACATAATTTTGGTCAAAACTAGGAGAATGTTTTTCAATAATATGATAGACAATGACGAACCTGGTTTCCCACTTAGTTTTGATTTTTTTCTACATTTTGAAAAAAATGTACATATGCACTAGGTTATTTTAGTGTTCTCACCTCTTACCAAAAGGTTTTGTCTTTTTTCTTTAACTCAAAATGACATCATCCTCTCCTAAAATGAAACATCACTTAGGCCCCTTTAAAATACATCCTACCCATATTCTTACTGTCAACCTCTTTGTATACTCCTAAATTTCTAACAATCCTTCTCTCAATCTTTAAAGAAATCTCTTTCCTAGTTTATTTTTTACATCAGATCTTTGAATCGCTCTTTTAATTATCATCTCTCAGCACTGTGTTCAGATTAAAATATCTCCACCATTTCATCTGTTAACTCCTCGATCTAAGACTTCTCATTGTCTCTTTAAAAAAAACCCTAACTCCAAAAATTTCATTACCTACTAAGAATCTAAATGCTTTGCCTCTTTTATCCAAATTGACTAAATCTTCCTCCCCTAAAGAAGTTGAAGATGAAGCTATTCCTTCCGACCCGTTGAATGGTTTGAAATGATGATTTAAAAAATAATATAAATCAAAATTGGACCCAAATTACAAATGAGTGAGGATACTATTGAAAATTTTGATTCTAGTCCTACTACCACTCAAGTGTTAGAACTTAGTGAGTCTTCTAGTCTGTATGATATTTGTACTACTAAAGTTGAAATATGTCTAGATAAAGTTCAATCTAAAAAGGGAGTGGGAGTTAGGTCTAGTCCTAGTGAGTTCCTTCCCAAAATAGTTAGTTAGTGCAAGAGTTTTCCATTTTCAAGGTCCTAACAAAAGAAAAGGAAAGCCTTTCTACCCTTGAGTCTACTCCATCTGAGACTAGAGAAAATGCGAATTTTCCTGATTCTCTTAATGTCTTCGATGAAGAAAAGAATAAAGAAGAAATATCTTTTGTTTCTTTGTTTAAGAGAAAACCTGCACTATCCTCTTATCATGACCCGATTTATGATTCATGATGGCACCTACTATACCCCACCAATAGGTAAGCCAAAGCCACAGCCTAAAACTATAAGTAATGAGATATTTGGCAGAAAATGGCATTATGTAATAATAAAAGTAAAAGACTCACAAGCAATAATTATCATTAATATCTTAAGGGAAGAGATATAAAAGGAGTAACAATAACCCATGACCGAGTAGTGTCGGTACAAGAGCCACTAATACAAATCCTAACATCAACGATAGCAACTACTACTCAAATCTGCACCAAAAAGGTGCAAAAGTATAGTATGAGTACTAAAGCCACAGGTATTCAATAGGCATCATGGGACGATTGAGCTAAATCATAATATAAGTATACTAAAATAGAGAAAAATGAACTAAGTCGAAGTAAGAGGGAAAACTTGGAATAACACTCCAACACTGTAAATAAGTAGCTCGCTCTAACTGTTCGTCGATTTGAGGGTGAAAAGTTGTGCTAAGGTCCACCTAAGTAACTAACTCCTCCTTAAAAGCTCTCCTGAATCTAGAAGTGAACACTAAGCCCCCACATGAGATAATGGATATAGGAACACCATGTAGGTAAACTATTTGCCAAATATAGATATGGTGTAACTCTCGAAAATGAAGGAAATCTGAATAGCAATGAAGTATAAAGATTTGGTCAACTGATCTACAATAACCCAAATACTATTGGAACCTTGGGAGGTGCACATCAAACTATTAACGAAGTCCATGGTGATCTGCTTCCACTTCTACTGGAGAATGGGTAATCTCTTAATCAGGCCTCCAGTCCTCTAATGATTGGCCTTCACCTGTTGACAATATAGGAAACAAACCATAAAGCCAGCCATATCTATCTTTATGCCACTCCACCAATAGTGCTACCTCATATCTCTATACATCTTAGCAATACCATAGTGAATAGAATATCTAGAGTTGTGAGTCTCATGTAAAATTGACTAAATCATGTCTCCAACCCTCAAAACACAAATACAATTATCAAATCTCATAACACCCTCAAAATCTATGTTATACCTCTTGGACACTCCACTTATTACCTAATCACCATGATGCAAAGTCTCATATCCTCGAACTAATGACTCCAAATTTTCTAGAATAAAGTAGACCTTGCTTCACCACTAGCAAGAAACCTATGGGCATCTAAGTTGGCTAAGGACTAATGTCCTACACCAAAAACCTCTAATAAAAATAGAGAGTAATAAAGATATCCATACTTACTTATTTCCAGCTCAAGGTGTGTGCTACCATGTGTGCCTTCCCTGAATGATAAAAGATAGAGATGTCATAATCTCAAGCAACTCCTTCCATCTAAGTTTCCTTGAATTAAGATTTCTCTCATCCATAAGATGTTAAAGACTACGGCAGTCAGTGTAGATATCATAATGCACGTCATGAAGATAATTCCTCCAAAACATAAGTGTGAAAACTATCACCAGCAAATCTAAATCATGAGTAGGGTAGTTGCGCTCGTGTAGCTTTAGCTTCCTCGATGCATAAGCAATAACTTGACTTTGGTACATCAAAACACAACCCATACCAACACTGGGAGCATCACAATATACAGTGAATCCCTCACCCTCAATAGAAAATGCTAAAATAGGAGTCTACCTAAAAAGTAAGCAACTAAGTCATTTATGCCTAATTATGTTTCCTTAATCGACTAAAAGATCCAAATTATACTAAACATACTTCCATGACCTAATTTCAAACACATTATCATAAATATACTATAATTTTTCCCAATCTATGTGAAATGTAAGCCTAGCTACTAGGATGTTGTAGAAACCCTGGTGAAATCTACCAAATCATCGATTTACCCTTCTGAGAAGCTTTCACATGATGTCACTCTATCAAAATGATAATCTACTCATCAATATGAGAACAATGATATCCATATTGCATTATACTTTGGGTCTAAAATTATATAAAATCCCATGCTCTCTTGCAAAAATAGCACTTCTGAAACCATCAACATGTGCCTCTATGCTCAAGGAACATTAACCCTCAAAAATGGATAAATTCGAAGATCATATTCTTTTAAAGTAAAACCATAAATAATCTAGTGGTTTTGGGAAATAATTTAAAAACTAACCATGAATTTGATAAAAACATACCAAGATTTTGATGAAGAAATGAGAAATCCATGATCACAAACACACAAAAATCACCTAATAAATGCTCCCCCAACTTTCTACACTTTCTAGGGTTCCAAGATCATGAACTTGTGAAAAAAATAGGGAGAAAATCAGGTGGGTGGAGGATTTAATGGCCCCCAGGTACCATTTAAGCGGCTACTTAACTGCATATACAATCACCGCTAAAGTGGTAAAGGAACGCTTAAGTAGTACTCACAAAACCTGTCCCATCCGCTAAAGCAAACAGGAAGCTATTTAAGTGGCCTCTGCTTTAGCGACCCTCAACTGGAAGAGCCAGCTTGCTTAAACTACCGTCTGCCAGCTTAAGCGGCCTTCGCTGAAACACCCAATGTCCCAGTTTAGCAGATAAACTAGCTAAAAAATTAAAAATTTTAGAAGTCTTCACCGACCCCTTGGGATCCATCCGAAATCCAGTATATAGAAATAAACTATGCTAACTTACCATATTTGACATTCCAAACTCAATGGTGCAGTCAAAATTTTCATCTGAGGTTATTTTTGTTAAATATGGGCCCTACAGCCAAGGGACATTTTTCTTAAATTCCAGAAGCCTTGGGACCCAAACCAAAGGTCCTGCTAGTCTAAAATTTATATTTTGGAGCTATTGGAATTGTCAAAATTGGCATACGAGGTTGTTTGACTGATGTTTTTATGCTATAGACAATTCGTACAAGCGAAGAGTTCAAAATAGGGAACTAGTTCTAATAACCAGATGAACTCTTCGATAACTGAGTTGTTAGGTCTAGCAAGTCATAACTGACTTGAGGTAGAAAAAATAAGAGAAAAGGTAGAAAATGACGTGAAGGGTCATTATAATACCCTCTACTAAAAGAACTTTAATCTACAAAAGTAAAGGGTTAGGAGGTACCTAAATACTCAAACAAGTGAGGATATTGGGCCCGTATCTTGCTCCCAATCTCCCAAGTGGCCTCCTCTACTGGGCGATGTCTCCACTAAACCTTAACCACTAGAATCTCTCTACAACAATCACCTGACTCTCTGGCTAATATGAGCATCGGCCTTTCTATGAATGTCAATCTCTTATCCAACTGAACTGAGTCCACCGAAGCACATGAGACTCATAAAAAATATACTGCCTCAATATAAAAGCATGGAGAAATAGATGAACAACAACAAAATTTAGGGGTAAATCTAACTTATATGCCACCTCTCCAACTATACGAAGGATATCAAAAGGTTTAATATACTTGGACTGATCTTGCCCTTCCACTCGAATATTATTATACCCTTTATGAGCGATACTCAAAATAATACCCGATCTTCAACTCCAAACCACAATGAACAAAGTGTATGATCTTCCTAAGCCTTATATCTACTTTGAGTTGCCCTCAACCTATGCTAAGTCACCTTGACTTTACCCAATGGCTCTTAAACAAGTCAGTACCACGATATCTAATCTCAGAGGTCTCGATTGATCTAATCAGAGAACGACAATGTCTACCATATAATGGATTAAATGGAACCATGTCAATACTTGAATGGTAGCTATTATTGTATGAAAACTTTGCCAAAGATAGCTGCTGTTACCACTGATGTATGAAATTTATAACACAAACTCTAAGTATATCCTCAAGAACCTGAATTATCCGCTCCAACTGTTCATCGATCTTAGGGTGAAAAGTTGTGCTAAGGTCCACCTGGGTGCCTCCTGAAAATCTCTCTACAAGATAGAAATGAACACTGAGCTCCAGTCTGAGATAATTGATATAGTCACACCATGCAGGCAAACTATCTCACAAATATATATACGGGCTAACCTCTCAACACTAAAGGACATATGATTAGGAATTAAGTATGCTAATTTGGTCAACCAATCTATAATAACCCAAAAACCATTAGTACTGCGGGAGGTATGAGGCAAACCACTAATGAATTCCATGGTGATCTGCTCAACTTCTACTTAAGAATAGGCGATCTCTAAATTAGGCCTCTAGGCCTTTGATGCTTAACCTTCGCCTGCTGATAACATAGGCAGTAAAACACAAAGTCTGCCACATTTCTCTTCATGCCACTCCACCAATAGTGTTGACTCAAATCTCTATACATCTTAGCAATACTACAGTGATAAAATATATGCAGTTGTGAGTCATACAAAATTGGGTAAATTAAATCTCTAACCCTCAAAACACAAATGTATCCTTTAAATATTAGAATACCCACAGAATCTATGGTATCCCTCTTGGACTCACCACTCAATATCTGATAATGAATGATGCCAAGTCATATATCCTCAAACTGACGGCTCTAAATTTGTTAGAATAAAGTAGACCTTGCCTCAACATTAGCTAGAATCTTCCTAGAGTTTGAAATATCAAGTTTCACCATTAATTTGGATAAGGACTGGATGTCTCACACCAACATCCTTTGAGAAACTGAGATAGAAGAAAATATACCCATGCTAACTGTCTTCCAGTATAAGGCGTCTGCAACCACGTCTGCCTTTCTCAGATGATATAATATAGAAATTTCATAATCCTTAAGCAAATACATCCATCTACATTGCTTTGAATTAAGATTTCTCTGGGTCATAAGATGTTAAAGTCTATGATGATTGTTGTAGATCTCAAAATGCATGTCATAAAGATAATGCCTCCAAATCTAAAGTGCTAAAACTACTGCCACTAAATCCAAATCATGAGTGGGGTAGTTTCACTCATGCACCTTCAGTTTCCTCGATGTAAAGGAAATAAGTCAACCTTGATATATAAAAATACAACCCAAACCAACATAGGAGAATCATAATATATCGTGAATCCCTCACCCTCAATAGGAAGATCTAAAATAGGAGTTCAAGTAAGGAAATCCTTAAGCCTTCAAAATCTCAACTCACACACCTTTGACCACTAGAAAGGAACCTCTTTACAAGCCAATCTTATCATCAGCACTACAATAGTTGCAGAACCCTCAATGAGCTGCCTAAAATAATTGGCCAAACTAATGAAGTTGCAAGCCTCCAACGAAGATTTAGGCCCGTTCCAATCACAAACAACCTCAATCTTTGTTAGGTCCACCATAATCCAATCCTTAGACAGCACATGTTCTAGGAATGTCACGACTCAAGACAAAATTCACACTATGAGAATTTGGCAAAAAGCCTATGATCTCTCAAAGTCTGGAGTACAATCCACAAATACTGCATATGATCCTCCCTACTCTTGGAATACATGAGAATGTCATTGATGAAAACAATCACGAAGTAATCCAAATAAGACTTGAACATGCAGTTCATCAAATTCGAGAACTTATTTAGGGAATTTGTCAATCTAAAAGACATCACCAGGAACTTATAATGACCGTAATAAGTCCTTAAGGCTATCTTTGGGATGTCCTCAACACGAATCCTCAGCTGATGGCAATCGTACCTCAAGTCAATGTTAGAAAACATAGTTGTTTCGTAAAACTGGTCAAATAAATCTTTAATGTGAGGCATATGATACATATTCTATACTGTCACCTTATTAAGTTGTCTATAATGAATACACAAACATAAGGAAGCATCCGTATTTTTCATGAATAAAATAGGAGCGCCCTAATAATACATACTAGGTCTAATGAAACCATAACTAGAAGCTAAGAATTTGGCTCCCTAAACTCGATCTGAGCCATACGATAAGGTGCCATTAAAATAGGTCGGGTGTGTGACTCAAGATCAATAATAATCTAAGTAATATGCTCAAAAGAAAGACCAGGGAGGGAAAATATCAAAAAACTCATAACTATGGGATTTGAGTCAAGCAACAGACTCTCTATACTAATATCATAAATATAAGCGAGATAATACTAGCAACTACTTGATATATATATTCTGGTATTACTATAAGAAATAATCTCCATCGGCTTATGGTTAAAATATCCTTGCAACAGAACTGAGGGTATGCTAGACATGACTAAAGTAATGGTCTTGGAAAAATAATCCTAGACCATATAATAAGGGGATAACCAGTCCAATTACAGAATCACATCAAAATACATCATGTCTAATACAATAAGATCAACCTGATTATTAACTTGTTAAATAGTCACAACACATCATCTATAAACCTGATCCATTACTTAATAATCACCCACAAAAGTAGATACACATAACGACATTGATAAATAATCCTAATATAATTCTAACCATGGGGCATAATAAGCAGATACATAGGAATAAATTGATCCCAAATCAAATAAATAAAAAATTGGGTAATGGCACACTAAAATCATTCTTATAATGACAAATTCCAAAGACTCTACATCTGGTATAGCAAGAATGGCATACAACTAATCACACCTACCACCTATTTTGGCATTTGGCTAATCTCCTATCCTACCTACCGAGGACCTTCATAAGTACCCTTGGGACAATTCTGACGACCATGCATACCACCTCTAGATGGGGGAGGTACTGCCCTAGCCAGTGGAACACACTAAACTACAGGAACCATCACCCTATTATTAGGACACTCTCTTAAGAAATAGCCAAAGAACCCACAAATATAAAATACCTCAGGCACTGTATTGAAACCAGAAGATCTGGCTGACCCAAAATTACCACCTTAAATAGATACCTTGAATATGAACCTCTCGAAGGCTTGCCACGAATCTAATTAAGATGATCACTGAAGATAGACTGACTTTCATTAGTAATCTAAAGTGTGGCAGTGAATGGGATAACTAGACTAATACTTTTGCTAATAAGGTTGATGCAGAGGGTATCTATCTTTAAAACCACTACCTCTGAACCATGAGCCACTATGGCTCCCACCAAAATTGCCCTGATAATGCAACCTCTTATTGTTGCCCCTTGGGCCTTTCGATGCATCTCCTTCATGGACCAGACATGATTAGAACCCTCAGTGAAAGACCAACCAATAGCAACCACACTTTATGTGGACATACAAAGAGAAAGTCTTAATCCCTAATAAAACACAAAAATTGGTCATACTTGGCCAGCAAAATAGATGTAGCATGCTTGGAAAAATCATAAAATCGAGCCTCACACTCCACAATAGTCATAGATCCCTGCTCTAATCTAGAAAATTGATCCTAATATAATTCTTAAGACTGCGAGGCATATATTTCTCCAAGAGGACCTTGGAGAATTGAGTCTATGTTAGCGAGTGAGATCCAATTGTCCTAGAACAAAGATAACCTCTCGACCAATGTCAAGCAGCTAAATACACTTGAAAGTAGTGTAGTCTAAATCATAAGTTTCAAATAGGCCTAAATTATAGATCTTATCATCGCAAGTAATCAAGAACTCATAACAATCCTCACTTGGTGCACCAGAAAACCTAGGGGGGTCAGTCGCATAAATCTACGCAATGTCTTCTACTCTTTAATAGACATAGCAGGCTGGGCAACTACCAACTGAGCAACTACTAATGCTAGAGGAATCTTAACTCTAAGAGCCACAGTTACATATTGCACTCCTTCCTCTAAACTATTTTATCTACATACTCGGAACCACAGATTATGTACCACCAATATACCTAAGGGATAAACCAAAGGATCCCTAAGTAGTAATGAAGAAATGAACCCCAATGGAGCATAGTATGAACTGTGGCCCACCACTAACTGACAAGAGGAATCTCTAGTATGGGATTAGGAAAATGGTCTAGAGAAAAAGCCCATACTATTCTCTAGTTGGGGTTGCTTCTCTTAGTTATCCTTACCTCGAGGTCATCCACTTACCTTGTAAAGATCCCTAGTTAAAGACTAGGGGTCCTCTTATTGTGTAGCAATAGTATAATGACCCTCTAGGTGATTCTCTTTAATTGCATAAATCCTTTAACATTTTGAGACTTTACAAAGTGGCTATAGGTCATCTATGATGTACCAGAATTGTTGATATTATTATTGGACAGTTAATATGGATTTTAGGATCATTTTACTGTTTTAGAGCTTTTGTTATTTACGATTTGGTGTCAAACCAAAACTCTTAGTAGACGACTTTAGATACGAATTATGATAGTGCTATCACCTTTAAAATATTTATTTTAGGCTAGAGGGACCCTTGGTTCAGGTCTCAAGGCTTCTAAACTCATTGTGGGCTATTGGGAAAATTATATGAAAAATAAAACTTTAGTGTGGGTCCCATATTTAATCAAAACATTCTTGTTTTAAAGTTGTAATGGTTCCATTGAGTTTGACATATCAGATTTATTGTGATAGCATATTTTATTTTGACGAATGGGGTTCTGAATGAATCCTAAGCACCTGATTGAAGTCTATTCTTGAAATAGATAAATCTTGTAAATCAGGTTACTGATGCAACCTCTTTAGAGAACATAGTGTTACTTATGTAGACCCCATATACGTGACATATTATCTCTTAAGTGACATTGACTATTTGGTCAATGTCCACTTAAATGATCACTGAGATCGCTTAAGCGGGTATTCTCTTAAGCAACTTAGAGATTGATTAAGCGATACCCGACCCCTCATGCCAGGTTGCATAAGCAATAGGTAAGTCTCTTGAGTGACTATATTCTAAGCTACAGGATGATTTCTTAAGTGATACCAGGTACTATTTTACCATTTGTTTCCACACAATTTTTTGTCACTTCTTCCACCACTTTTACACCAAAAATTAGGAGCACGAAGACAGGAAAAAGTGGAAAATCATCCATAGAAATTAAAGTAGGCTAACCAAACTCTTCTTGGTCATTTCCCATTAATTTTCTCTTCAATTTCCATCCAAATTCTTGGCAAAATTCTTAGAAAATTAGAACTTGAATTCCTAAACTTTGGGGGTTGATCTAAGACTTGATTTGTGCTCTATTTTTTCTCAACTTTTGAGCATAACATCCTTGTCCTTAGAGGTGCCTCATGATAGGTTCAAATTTAGATTTCATTTGCAAGCCCCGCCGTCTATTCTTAACCCAAATTCTTACTTGACCCTTAATATAGTAATATGGGTCTTATTTTACTCCTAATGATATATAGATTACTATTTTGATAGCATAATAGTATTTAAGGATCGTGGTGTGATGATAGATGATTCATAGGCAATCTAATGGTTATAGTTCATTATTGAGGTAGCCTTCTATTGATTCTTCTCTTGAGATGGTTTTTTTATATATGTTACATATTATATGGGGATCTTGGGATAAGATTATAGGTAGAACACCGTGACTTAGCCTAAATTGTGAGTTTGGGGGCTAGAAGGGTATTTGACTCTTAAGTTGAATTACTTATGATAATTCTTTAGTCCTATTTACTTCTTTATAGATAGACCTAATTGTAGTATTATTATTATATTATTCTAGATATGGAATAGGATTTAGGTATTATTAGCATAATTGGTATGATTAGTGTTATTTGGACTACCTGGGATATATTGGAATGATAATTTAGGTGAAATTGACTTAGTTGATCTTATTTTAGGTGAAATTTCTACCTTAGGGATAAATATAACATCTAGAAGTGAATTTAGATACCTTAGCCTAGTCCAGGGTAGAAACTACCTAAATATTATTTTTCAGGATTGGAAGTGGGTCTCTCTGGCTCACCTTTGGCCAAGAGTTGTGTTAGTGTTTGTGGATTTATTTGTGCATGTTAGACATAGTTGAGCCTAATAATCCTTTAGTATAAGGGTAATTTGTGACTCAATGGATTATGATAGTTTTTTAGATTATGTTATGGTTATGTTAAATATATTATTGGGCCCACAACCACAATTATGATATTGGTTGGATTTTGGGAAGTCTTTTGTCGTTGTAAAGGGCATGAAAATAGTTGTTAGATATTTTGATGCTTATGATTGCATTATTTTAATACTGGTGATGTCATGCATAGATTTAGTGTATTAATGATCATTAAAGAGGTAAATGGTACGATTTTAACTAAAATATGGTTTTATTACTCTTTTTACTAGAAAGGTATTTATTCCCACATTTTACTTTTAAAATGAATTTCTTTATAATGGGAATCGTACCATCTTAATGAATAACTTATGAGCCTTTGAGACTAAAACTAATGATTTAGAGAGTTGACCAAGAAAGATTCTGGTTCCTAATTTTGCTACTACTATTTGCCTCAGCCGTGAGAGATTCTGACCCTTTCAACACTTTATGATGACTTAGTCCCATAGTTTACCACGGGCAATGGATGTATGGACTTATATTATTTTAGCCACGGTCCTAACGGTGCATATTATATGTGTATATATATATATACATATGATACTGGGAAGAGTGTATAGATAATATTGATGATATGAGTTTCGATTCAAGTCCAGGGATTAATGATGATATAATGTGGCATGCCTTAAATCATATTATGGGGACAAGCACCAGTAACTGTAAAGGCCTGAGAGCACCACTCCATAAGCTAGTACTTCTCACGCATGTAACTATAATAACTAAAGGTTCTACCAAACATGGATATAATGTATCAATGAGAAATAAACAACAAGCCCAAAACTATATATACAAGACTTGGTCATTGGGGCCATAACATCTAAAAGATGAGACACTATCATGCTTGACTTTACATTGCTCTACAAAGCCTCCAAAATATACATAGACTTAGTTTAGGTTGGGACAAATCCCCACCTTACACTACTATACTATACCAAAACATATATAACAGAATCATAAAACCTTGAATAAATCTAGAGCTTACCAATAGCCGTTGGATATCATGGGTTTCTACTGAGAAGTTGTATTAGCTTAAGCATATATTCCTGCAGCATAAAATAAAGGTCCATCGTAAGAAGCGTCAGTATAAAAATATGTACTGAATATGTAAGGCTGAAAGTAACCACACATGATATAGGAGCTTAATGAAAATCAGAAACAAATGTACAAATATTTCTAGTTTTGGCAATAATATATACAATAATTAGCTTGGTGGTGTACCATCACACTTCTAATTACAATACAAAATAGTCACACCATTCCCCAACATCCACCCAGCAGTCTCCAACATATACATATTAAACAGTCCACAAAACTACCCCAACTTACCTTTATCATAGCAACCTAATATTGAATTCATAATCCCTTTAGTTATTAATAACAACACATCCATAATTCTTTTCTAAATTCATATATAAGGAGGACAAAATGGAGCAGTCACCTTACCTGAATTTTCTAGATTTTATCCTTTTAATTTGAACTCTTCAAGAACTTCAATTTTCCTTTACACTTTAAACCAAAGAAGAAAAGAGATGTCTCTTAATAACAAAGAAAAGTGAGCAAGTAGCTTGCCTTTTATTCTACAATATATTTTATAATTAATCACTTATAGAATGCTTTCCTAATCGTCTATGAGAGAATTAAGCTAAACCTTAAATGTTTTCACTTACCTTGTCTTGCGAAGGTGAGAGTCTCTTCAAGAACCCTAGAAGGAATTTTTGGGATATTGTTCTTATCCTTGATAGAAAAGGGAGAAAGCTGAAGTTAAAAGGGTGGATATTTTGTTTAACATGAGTAAAAAGACCAACTATATTGATCTTATATTAAGCCCTCTAGAACCTCCCTTATTTACCCTATTTTCATCCCTAAATTTTCCCAAGTAGGTGATGCACCTACTTAAGGGTTCAAGCTTCTCAAAATGTTAAAGTAGGTGATGAACCTACTTACATAATTCTTAGTTGGGATCAATTAAATTGGGCCTTGGCAGATTTAATTGTTGGGCCTTTTCTCCATTTTCTTCCTCTTTTACTTAATTTGTCCTAGATGATTATACTAATATAGACCCAAATTTGATCTATAGCCTTGGTTCTATTAACTTGATCCAAATAGCTCAAGTAGGTGATTCGCCTACTCGCTTAATTAAATCAAGCAAGCACCTCAATATTTTATTTCATTTTAAGTCCTTAATCCTTTTAATCTAACTTACAACTTGTATACCCTTGGTCACTTTAAAAATTTATATTCAAATACTAGTTTGTGATCCTAAGTTTAAATAGTTGTATTGATTTTAACTTGGTTGCATCATATTAAAATGTACAGGCAGTATCAAGAACTCCAATTACACCATCAATACTTGCATAACAAATCTTGTCCATTACCTATTCCACTAGGCCATATCAAGTATAAATAGAACAAGAGCATGAAAAATACGGGGTGTTACATCCCCCCTTTGGAACATTCATCCTCGAATGTGTGCATAATTATCCAACCTAAACAAGTTCAAGCCTAAGGTTAATATTCTTGTTATCACATAGTACTTATATATTATACTTACTTATTATTTCTCTAATTAAGCATCTTGGACTTTCTCTTTGCATTCGAATAAATGGGGGTATTTGGATTTTATAACTTCTTCAACTTTCTATGTGATCTCTTCTACTTGTTGGTTCCTCCAAAGTACTTTTTATAGAAGCCATTTCCTTATTTATTAACTTCTTAACTATTCAATCTAGAATAAAAATAGGTTTTTCTTCATAGGTGAGATCTTATTTAACTTATACATCTTCAGTAGGAGTTATATGAGATGGATATCTGAGCACTTTCAAGGCATTGAGATGTGAAACACTGGATGGACTTTTGAGAGCTCTTGGGGTAGCTCTAACTCATATGTGACTTGGAAAAACCTTTGAATAATCTTATATAGGCCTATATAACGTGAACATAGTTTCTATTTTTACCAAATCTCATTACCCCTTTCATTGGTGACACCTTTAAGACTACCAATCACCTATAGAAAACTCTAACCCTCTTTTACATCGACATATGAATTGTGTCTACTTTGGGCTATTTATAGCTATTGTTGGATTATTTAAACCTTTTCCATAGCTTGATGAATAATATCTGGCCCAAACAATGCAGTTTCACCCACGTCAAACCATCCAATTGGTTATCTACACTTCCTTCCATACAAAGCATTATATGGTGACATTTTGATACTTGAATGGTAACTATTGTTGTAGGAGAACTTGATGAGAGGTAAATTATCATCCCAACTAACTTTAAAGTCCAATGCACAAACTCATAGCATATCTTTAAGTATTTGAATGGTATGTTCTACTTGTCCATCCGTTTGAGGTTAAAAGCTATACTTAAATTCACTTGTGTTCCCAAATTTCTCTGAAAAGACTTCCAAAAACTTACAATAAATTGAGCTCCCCTATCTAATATAATAGATACTAGTACTCCGTGTAGCCAAACTATCTCTTTGAAATATAATTTTGCATACTCTTCAACTATGTAAGTGGTCCTAACCGATAGAAAGTGTGTTGATTTAGTAAGTCTATCAACTACTACCCATATGGAATCAAACTTTCGAGATGTGCGAGGTAACCTAGTGAAAACATCCATATTTATCATGTCCCACTTCCAAAATTGGAAGATCAATACATTGTAAATAACCCCTGGGATTTTGGTTCTTTACTTTAACCCTTTAACAATTTGGACATCGAGCTACAAATTCTGCAATGTTCTTCTTTATGTCACCTTACCAATACACTCCTTCCAAATCATGATATATTTTAGTTGACCTTGGATGGACAAAATACCTTGAATGATGTTCCTCCATCATAATCATTTTTCTTAGACCATCTACATTTGGCACACACAATTTGTTTTAGCATCGAAGTACTCCCTCTTGCATAAGCTCAAATGCCTTTGTCATACTGAATTGTACAATCTTCTTAAGTTGTAATAGAATAGGATCTACATATTATTTCTCTTTCACTTTAGCTACTAATGAAGATTCTACCGTATTATACATAATAATCCCCTCATCTGCAATTTCAATAAGGCAAACCCCCCGAGTGGCTAGTTGGTATGAATATTTATTCATCCCTAGTCTTTTCGTAGACTGCCTATAAGTGCTCACCTTAGCCTTATGACTTAATGCATCAGCTACCACATTGGCTTTCCCCGGATGATATAAGATATCAATATCATAGTCTTTTAATAGCTTAAGCCATATTTTCTACCTCAAATTTAGGTACTTCTAATTAAAGATATATTGCAAACTCTTATGGTCACTATATATGTCAACATGAATCCCATACAAGTAGTGGCACCATATCTTTAAAGCAAATATAGCTACTGCTAGCTTAAGATTGTGTGTTGGATAATTCTTCTCATGTTGCTGCAATTGTCTTGAGGCATATGCTATTACTTTAGGATGCTGCATAAACACACATCCTAAGCCAATTCTTGAAGCATCACGATATATTGCATACCCTTTTGTGCCTTTTGAAAGTACTAATATGGGTGTAGAAGTAAACTTATTCTTCAGATCTTGAAAACTTCTTTCACATATGTCAGTCCATTAAAACTTGGATGCTCTGTGTGTTAGCTTTATTAAAGGTGCAGAAATTGAAGAAAATGCTTCAACAAACCTTTCATAATAGCTTGCCAACCCAAGGAAACTACGAACCTCTATAGGCATTGTAGATTTTGGCTAGTTTTTCACAGCTTCTATCTTTTGAGTATCAACCTTTATTCCTTCATTATATACAATATAACCCAATAATACCACAAATTTTAACCAAAGATCACATTTAGAGAACATTGCATATAACTTACGATCATAACAAATCTGTAACACCTATCATAAGTGACTGGTATGGTCCTTTTTTTATCTTTAATAAACTAGGATATCATCTATTAAAACTATCATGAACATATCTAAGACCTTGAACACCCTATTAATCAAATCTATAAAAGTTACGGGTGCATTACTTAGCCTAAAGGACATGACTAGAAACTCAATGTTTGAAAAACTGTCTTGGGTATATCATTCTTTTTAACCCTCACTTGGTGGTAACCCGACCTCAAATCAATCTTTGAAAAGACCTGGCACCTTGTAACTGATCAAATAAGTCATCAATTCTTGGAAGAGGATATTTATTCTTAATAGTCATTTTATTCAGTTGCCTATAGTCAATACACATTCTCAATGAACCATCTATCTTACATACAAATAACACTGGTGTGGCCCAAGAGGACAGACTAGGCCTTATGAATCTTTTCTCAAATAAGTCTTTTAATTGCTATTTCAACTCCTGTAATTCTGCTGGCGTTGGGGCCATTCTATATGGAGGAATTGAGATTATTTGGTTACCTGGAATCATATTAATACCAAACTCTACTTCTCATTCGGGATCATACTTGGAAGATCTTCAGGAAATACATTGGTAAATTCATTTACCACTGGAATAGTTTTAAGAGTTGGTGGCTCTGTATCTATATTCTTCACTCTAACTAGATGGTACATGTAACCTTTGGAAACCATTATTTTTGCCTTAAAATAAGAAATAGATTTGCCTTTTGGAACACTAATATTGCCCCTCCATTCAAGGATTGCCTCTCTTGGAAAATAGAGATACACCCACTTAGTTTGGCAATCTACTATGGCGTAACAAGAACCTAACCAATCCATACTCATTATAACATCAAAATTACCATTTCTCACTCAACAAGGTCAACTATTGTATCACAACCACAAATAGTTATTATATAATTTTGATACACTCTCCTAGCTATAATAGATTCACGAACCGGTATAGACACTTCAAATGGATTAACTTGTAATTTTGGTGTTCTTTTAAATTTTCAAGCAACCAATGGAATAACATATGATAATGCATAAACTAGATCAATTAATGCATACACATTATGTGAAAAGATGGACAATGTACCGTAACCCAATCTGGAGAAGCCTTAAATTTTGTCAATCCACTAGAGCATATGTACGATTCAAAACTTCCCTAGAACTAGTTGCTCCTTTAACACCCCTTCCACAACCTATAGCTTGTACACATAGACCTAAATAAAGCACTGATGATAATGATGCAACGACAGATCTAGTAGGTCGTGCCATACCACCCATGCCTCTTTGTGGGCATTTTCTCATCATGTGCCCTGACATTCCACACCAAAAGAAAGCATTTGTCCCAAACTGGCATGCACCTAAGTAAAGCTTTCCATATTGTTTACATGTTTTTCGATAATTCTTAATTTTCTCATACTTCATTGATCTTTGTACCCCACTGTTTGTGAACTCTGGATCTCACTTTCTTGCCTAAACTAATTACCCTTGGACCCTTGAAACCGCGATGAGGCACTAGCTACATAATAATAAGATGATGTCCTTGGAAATCTATTAGAAAACAAAGACCTAAACTCTCCTTAGGCTGCCATAAACTGCCTCATTGGTCTGGCCCTATTGGAATACCCTCTTTTTGATTTTTGTGTTTTTTTGGCCTCTGATCCTCTATTTTTTATGCAAAAGCTTGTATCTTTGCTATATCCATGACTTTATTCAAAGCAACAATCATACAATATCTAAACAAATATGGATCCAATCTATCCACATATCGATGAACTCTATCATCCATAGTAGCTACTACATTAGGAGCATACCTAGCCAAAGAGTTAAATCAGAGGCTATACTACCTCATGCTTATATTCCCTTGAAAAGGATTCAAAAACTAATTTACACGGGCCTCTCCAATCTCAAATAGAAGTTAATGATCAAGAAATACCTCTTTAAACTATTTCTAAGTAGCTGAAGGTACATCGATACTCCTAGATTGTTTCCAGTCTACATACCATAATATAGCCTCCACTTTTAATCTATACACTACTATCTCAACCATCTCTCTACCCGATACATGCAAGATATCTAGAGACTCAATAATGTCCTATGGGTCTTCATTAAGATCTGATTCGGTGAATGTAAGAAGATCCAATATAAGAAAATCTTGCGTTCATAGATTAGTTGCCCTATTTGCACCACTAGAACCTGTGGTTGTGATAACTTGTCATTGAGTTTATCCAAAAACTATATGAGTCAACAATTGCACCGAATTCCTTAGATCTTGCTCAGTAGCATTAATAGGTGATTCTAAGGGTGTTGTTATTCCTCTTAGATCTTATAGTGATGGAAGTGTAGAAGAAGTTTGTGATACAAACTCAGCTTGAGTCTCACTTTGATTAGATTTTTGAGGTAGTGACCTTCTGGTCACTTCTTTGGCAGCCACATCTACTCACTTACCTGTATTCTTACTTCTTATAACTGACATCTTTACTATGATAAGAAAAAAATAGATTCATTGGTTAAAGATGACTTCACCTACGACTTAGTCTCTATTGCACGATCTAAGATATGAATAAATAGAGACAACCCCTAAATGTCCCATAGCCTCATGTTTATAGATGTGGTACACAACATATCCATAAATAAGACTCTATGTAGACACAACTTTGTGGACTCCCTAGGATGATGAGCTCTGATTCTATTTTTCTCATGCCACAAATCCTATTGGAGCAGACAGGCACCGATAGCTGTAAAGGACCAAGAGAACCAATCCATAACCTATTAATTCTTATGCCAGTAACTATAGTAACCAAAGGTTTTTCCATATATGGATATAATGCATCGATGAGAAATAAACAATAAGCCCAGAACTATATATGCAATACTTGGTCGTTGAGGTAATAACATCTAAAAGATTAGACACTATCATGATTGACTTTACATTGGTCTACAAAGCCTCTAAAAGATACATAAACTTAGTTAAGGTCGGTACAAACTCCCCTCTTACTCTTAACTACTGTACCATACCAAAACATATATAACAGACTCGAAAAGCCCCAAATCAATCTGGATCTCACCAATAGCCGCTAGATATACTGGGCTCCTACTGTTCCTATAGAATAAAATACCAGTCCCTAATAAGGGGCATCAATACAAAAATGTGTACTAAATATGCAAGGCAGAAACTAACCATACATGACATAGGAGCTCAATGAAAATTAGGTACAAGTGTATAAATAGTGCTAGTAGACCACCTTTATATATACTTGGAGGGTCAGGTACATTACATTCTTTTCTTTATTTTAACTTTATTTCTTTATAATATTTGTAAGCCATATGATACAAATAACTATCTAATTAGTGGTAAATAGACAAATCGGGATTGGCCTATGCTAGGCTTATGCCCCTAAGCTGCCACCTATATATAAACATTGGGATCAGCCCATGCTAGGATTTTTAAGATCAGCCCATGCTAGGATTATGCCCTTGAGATGCCAGCTGTTCAATTTATATTTGTGTTAGTTTATTTAGCCTTTGAGATTGTTACTTTGGTGGTCATAACATTATGGCACTTTGTAACAATAATCCACCAGTAAAAGATATGTGAATAAGCACTTAATGCAATAGAAATAAGTTAGAGAGCTATTGGTACATGAATGAAATGTTTAGGAGCTAAAAATAACACACGAGTCTTATTTGGCTAAGTGGAGAACTCCTGAAACTTCTAGTGAAAATAAACATACAAACTTGATTATAAGCATGTATTAAGGTGTTTTAACATATTAAAAATTGGGAATAAGGCCGTTATTTACATGGAAGATCATATGATGCCATTATCTATCATTTGATATAGGAGAACTTTGGAAGCCTACTTGGTGGGATATGTGTTCGATTCATGCCAAAGAGTGTGAAATGGAGTATACCTTTTATACCTAGTCGTATAACTTCCATGAAAACGCAATTGACTTCCTGCCTTTAGGATTACTTATCTAAAATAAAGTATATGATAAAACTAGTATTAGTAACTAACAGACATATTTGGGCTATTTCACTTCACCAAAATAGTAGCCAGGCAGTAAGCCCTTAATTTATCAATCAAGGGTGTTATGTTAACCCTTTTCTCCTCCAATTACATCCACATACCGTATAGATTCTTATAAGATTCCCAGAAATAACTTTGCCTTTATTACATCCTCCAAACAATACACAAAATATAATAGGCAATAAATATTTATAATAATTAGTTTGGTGGTGTACCACCACACTCCTCTTCTATATTTCAATACAAAATAGTCACACCTTTCCCCAATATCAACCTAAAAGTATCCAACATATACACTTAAAACAATCCATAAAATAGACCCAACTTACCTTTGTCGCAGCAACCAAATATTAAACTCATTATCCCTTGACTTCTCAATAACAATACATCCATAATTATTTCCCAAATTCATATATAAGAAGGAAAAAATGGAGCAGTCACCTTACCCTAATTTTCTACAGTTTATCCTTTTAATTTGAACACTTTAAGAACTTCAATTTTCCTTCACACTTTAAACCAAAGAAGAAAAGAGATGTATCTTACTAGCAAAGAAAAGTAAGAAGGTATCTTGCTTATATTATTCCATGTCTTTATAACTAAGCACTTATAGCATGCTTTCCTAATCTTCCATGAGAGAATCAATCTAAACCTTAAGTGTTTTCACTTACCTTGGCTTGTAAAGGTGAGTCTCTTCAAGAACCCCAGAAGAAGTTTTAGGGTTGTTGTTCTTATCCTTGATAGAAAAAGGGAGAAAACTGAAGTTAAAAGGGTGTATATTATGTTTAAAATGAATAAATACCAACTATATTGGTCTTATATTGAGACCTCTAGAACCTCCCTAATTGACTCCATTTTCAGCCATAACTTAGTCCAAGTAGGCAATACGCATACTTAAGGGTTCAAGCTGCTCAAAATGTCAAAGTAGGTGATGCACCTACTTGCTTAATTCTTAGTTGGGCTCAATTAAATTAGTCCTTGGAAAATTTAAGTGTTGGGCCTTTTCTCAATTTTCTTTCTCTTTTACTTAATTTATGCCTAAATGAGTACATTAATATAGGCCCAAATTTGATCCATATCCTTGGGTCCATTAACTTGGTCGAAATTGCTCAAGTAGGTGACTCATCTACTAGCTTAATTAAGTGAAGCTAGCACTTCAATATTTTATTCCATTTTTAGTTCTTAATTCTTTTAATCTAACTTACAAGCTGTATACACTTGGTCACTTAAACTTTAGATTCAAATACTAGCTTACGATCCCAAGTTTAAATAGTTGTATAGATGTTAACTTGGTTCCATCACATTAAAATGTATGGGCAGTATCTATAACTGTATTTACACTATCATTACTCGCATAACAAATCACGTCCATTTCCTATACCACAAGGATATATAAAGTTCCATATATATATAATAAGAACATGTAAAATATGGGGTGTTACATAATTGTTAAGGTATTATAGATTCTTCTTGCATTAATTTATGCATGTGCATTGCCTATCACTAGTATACACCTAGATCTATCAGCCTTATGGGGTGTTTCATAGGTATAGGTGATGAGTATGGCTTGTAGTGTGTTATTTGTTTATTGGAAATTTTGGGCCTATGGTGGTAGGGGTTTGTGAAAGGCCTAGTTAGGTATTGTTTGTCAAGGCTAGCCGATTACTTTATATTGTTATTGTTATTATGGTTAGTTTATGATAGGTAGATTAGTGGACTGGCATTGAGATTTGAGGTTTGATTCTTATTCATTTATCTTACGATTATATTATTACACATGATTATCCACTGGTTAGGCATAATGGTTTTAGATCCTGATATTCTGATTCCTTTCTTTACAGTTACTTCATTATGGTAATTATCTTATGTTTAGACTTATGGTTTATAGACCATAATTATATTAGAACTAGTTCTTACTATGATTAGGAGGCCTTGAGGTGCTAGTGTAATGATTTATGTGGTACCTTGAGTTGTCCTTGTTTATGTATATGTATCCATATATAGTTGTTATGGTATTACCTTATATCCTCTCTTCTTTCACTTATTCATGTTGTATATTCATTTTTTGGCCTTGAATACTACTATGTATCCATCTTTTTCTCTTTATTCGTATATTGGTCAGTGATATACGGTATGGTGTTTAATTACCTAAGTATGGAGAGGATAGGATAGTTTATCCTTATAGACTCCTTAGTTATACTCTTTTGTTAATGGATATCTAAGTGTAGTTTACATTCTTGCTTGCATATTACTTATGTCTGCATTATCCTTGGAGCTCAGTCGGTAGTTTTCTATTGAACACCACGTGTTTGATACTCATACTACACTTCTATAACTTGCAGATCATAGTATAGGTTCTCGCCATTGTTGTTTTCATTATGCGGAGAAAATATGGTTTGAAGACATGTGGTGAGCTTCTGGCATTCAGGGTATTGTTATCCTTCCTCTTATGTACTAGAGTAATCACTAAGTTGTATTCAAAGATGGATTGTATTAGTATATTCATTTAGTACTTCACGTTGTAGTCTAATTATATTCGAAGCTCTTGTATCGATTCTTCTAGGTTTTGGGACTATCTTATGTATTTTAGCATTTTATTTCATTTATTCTACATTCTCCCTCCATTTCTCTTGGTAGTTCATTACTAGTAGTTTTGGACTATGGGTCAACTTTCCTAACTGGTGGGTTATAGTAGGCGTCATCATGACCTGAGAAACTGGATCGTGACAAGTAGCACGTGTCCTAGCCATCTACAAAAGAGTGAATTCAAAGGAATCTTTAGAAACAAATATAGACACTTAGCAAGAAATAAGTGAAGGAAGTGAGGAATTTCTAAGAATGTCCGATAGCCTCCCAAAGATAATAAACAAACGTCATCATTCTGATTCATGGGGCTCTACTAGACACTTTCCCTTGTACCAACATTATGGTTGAACCTAGTGCTCTGGTACTAATTTTTCATAACCCAATTTATAATTAATGATGTTGCCTACTTTACCCCACCTGTAGCTAAGCCAAAGTCATAGCCTGAAATAATATGTAATTGGCTATTTGGCAGAAAATAGCATAAATGCTAAAATTATACAAGTAAAAGATTCACAAGCAATAAACATCAATAATATCATAAGGTAAGAGAAATAAAAAGAGTAACAATATCCCACGACCTAGTAATGTTGGTACAAGATCCATTAATCCAAAAGAATATGAATACCATAGTAGTCGAATATACATCAATCTCAAAAATGGAAAGACTAGAAAAACTAAAAGTAGAAAAGGCCAACTCTAACTTCGAGAGCTCTCCCTGTCTTCAAACTCTGACCAACACAAATATCACCATCAATGGAAATAACTAGCACTCAGATCTGCACCAAAATGGTATAGTAGTATAGTATAAGTACCAAAGCCATGGGTACTCAGTAGGCATCATCAGTTGATTGAGCTAAATCATAGTATAAGTATAATAACTTATGAGATAAATGAACTAAGCCAAGATAAAAGGGAAAGCCTAGAATAATGCTCCAATGCTGTAAATAAATAGCCAAAAAATAATAATAAAGAACATTATAGCTATATCTACATAACTATCCCTTATAAGCCAGTTGGTGTGATAGAGTAAACAACCAAATGTAGGCCCTCATAAGCCTGCAGGGTGTAATCAAAAGGGAAGTAATAACCAAAATTAAACCAAATAGCAATATCTCAAAATCATAATCATGAATACTTCCACATTGAAATCACTAAACTCGAACTGATTCCATAACCAGCATAGATAACCTCTAGATGTTAGACTTGAATCAAAACTCATATCATATCTTGTTGCACTTGATCTGGGATAAATATCATCTCCCAAGTATCAATGCAGAATAAGGAATCCCCTATATAATCTCTTTAACCTCTAGAATATACATTTAGAAGATGTAACACACCTATAAGGTCTACAAGGAGCTAAAATTAGTTTTAGCCTAAGGTGGACCGAAAGGGCCCACTACTAATCCCCAAAATCCATTCTAAGGTAAACTCTACCCCGAACTAGGCTAGGGAATGTACTTTAATTCTAGATATTAATTAAGACAAATTTTAGTCATAAGATAGAAAGTCTACCTAAAAGGTAAGAAACTAAGTCATTTATGCCTAATTACGTTCCTTAATTGGATAAAATATCTAAACTATATTAAACATACTTTCAAGACCTAATTTCCAACCCATTTCCTACACACTATCATAAATATACTATTACTTATCCCAATATATAAGAAAGGTAAACCTAGCCAACCTGGATGCCATCGAAATCCTGGTGTAATTCATTAAATAGTTGATTTCCCCTTCTAAGAAGCTTTTGCATAATGCCACGTATCAAAATGATAATCTACTTATCAGTACAAGAATTGTGGCGCCTATATTTTATTTAAATATTTTGGGTCCAAAATTACATATAAATCCCATGTAGGACTTTCTTGCAAAAATCACACTTCCAAAATCGTTAACACTTCCTTTATGCTCAAGGAACATTTACCCTCAAGAATGGGTAAATTCTTAGCTCAAATGGTGCTAAAATCAACCCACTAATATTATAGGGATTTTGGAAATTATTTGAGAAATTAACAATGTATTTGATGAAAACTTACTTAGATTTTGATGAATAAATAAAAAATGCAAGTACACAAACACATCAAAATCACCCAATAAATACTCCCCCAACTTTTCATACTTTTCTAGGGCTCCAAGCTCTTAATAAGCCACTTGACTGCTTAAGCGGTCACCGCTAAATAGGTCATCTACCGCTTAAGTGGTACTCGCCAAACCTTTCCCTTCCTCTAAAGTAGATGAGGAAACATTTAAGCAGATTTCTCTTTAGCAGACAGGCTCTACTTTTGTGGCCCTCAATAGGAAAAGATAGGTCGCTTAAGCGACCAACTAGCCGCTTAAGTGGCCTCTACTAAAGCACTGAACAAGTAACTTTAAGGATGCACTAACTAAGTACACCAGCTAAAGACTTGTAAATTTTCCAAGTCTTCACCAACCCCTCAATATTCACCTAAAATCCCGTATGTACAAATGAGATATGTGCCCTATAAAATTCAACATTCTAGACTAAATGGAGCACTCAAAATTTTCATTTGAGGTTATTTCAATGAAAAGTAGGCCCCACACTTAAGGGCCATTTTTCTCAAATTCTGACCGATATCCCGACATGAGTTCAGAAGCCTTGAGACCAAAACTAATGGTTCCCCTAGCCTAAAATCAATGTTCCAAATATGTTGGAACTATTAGAATTAGCATAGAAGGTTATTTGACTAAAGTTTTTACTTGATAGACAATTCTTAATAGTGAAGAGTTCAAAATAGAGAACTAGTTCTAAAAACCAAACGAACTCCCGATAACTGAATTGTCAGCTCTATCAAGACATAACTGACTTAGGGCAGCTGTAGGATAGTTCTAAATGGAAAAAGAGAGAGTAAATGTAGAAAATAACCTAGATGTTCATTACACCTCAATTCCTAGTGATAAATATCATATGAAAGGACTTGTTTGAACTACTAAGTCCATTATCAGGAAAGTATGCGATAAAATCTAAAATTTACTAGCAAAATAAGAAATTTGAAAAATATATTGTTGAATAGGAAATCTATGCTTCCAAGGTAATAAAATTGGGAAAAAATGTGGCTCGCCTATTGAGTAAGAATTGGTTATTCCAAAAAAAATCAAAAGAAGCAAAACTATTTTGAAAAAAATGTAAAAAATGATAACATTTTCAATGACTTGCTAAGAAAACTCCCTTTAAGAAAATGCTAGTGAGGAAAAGGATTGAAACACCTTAGGAAGGCACTATACCTAAATTGAAGAAGAAAAAGGGTCTTCAATGTCCTCCTAAGGATCCCTAATTTGAAGAGAAAAGTGATAAACTTTGAAATCAAAAGGTTTTAAATATTTGTGTATTAGATATTACAATATTTGATGAATTTAGAATGGAACCACTAGTTGTTATGGTTGAGGTACAAGAGTGAAAGAACCTATTTAAGGGATTGGGTGTGCTGTATGAGAAAGAAGTTCAAAACTTCTGCATTGATCTCTTTATCTCTATAAAGGAAATATTCTTGTTGCAACTATGAATGGTGTGAAGTTTATTCTCTCAAAATCAGTTCTAGTAGAAATCCTGAAAGTGCCTACGTTTGGGATTTATAAATGGTGAATAATTAAACTTTCAGCCATCAAATTTCTTGACAATGTTGCTAAATCAAAGAGGATTTTTAGTGGTGAAAGAATTCAAAAAAGGAAATGAAGCCAGAATACCAGTTGCTATTTGAGTTGGTAAACAAAGTGTTTTTCCAAATATTTTTAGGCTAAAAAGTTGCGTCAATTGTAAATCTATTCCTTTTGAAGGATTTTAATTAATGTACCCCATTCAATCTACCAAATAGTTATTAATCAAATTGTTAAGATATGTGGTATGGAGGAATAGAATCATGAGATAGGTTATGGATTTTTTTCTCTCAAAGGTGTTTGAATAATTTGAAGTAAAGACTAACTCAAGGATATACTCTACCAAGAAACAAACCTTCAATTTTACCACTCTAGAGGAATATGAATGTGTTGAAAAGAAAGGAGGTGTGGTTTTAACCTCCACTATTTCCTAATTGATCATTGCTTAGGAGAAAATCACATTGGATTTGGAGAAATGACTACCTAAGTGGCTGAAAAGACTCTAAAATTGCAATTCTTTAGGCTCAACTTTAGGCTACCAAGGAACCTTGTACAAATACAGGTGCTTCAAAAACTCTTAAGGCCCAAAATAATTAAATTATACATGAAGTTTCTAAGCTAAACAAAAAGGTTGTTGATCTAAGCCAGTAAATTATGGATGACAATAATGTTGTTCTGATATGTATTGATCAATTCATGTCTAAAAAATCCTCCTCCTAAAGTCCCTTATGTCCTTTCCTTTTTTAACCTAATTATAATTCTGTCACTATATGCTATTTTTTAAAGTTTCATTATATAAGAAAAGGATATTAACTTTGGTTTTTGTTTGTTTTAATTAAGTTATCCTTGTTTACCTCTATTTATGTGTTTTCCTCGTGCATGTTAGCCTATGCTTCTAGTTTTATCACTGCTTAGACCTTATTTTATTTTATTATTTTCCATTTCTAAAGATGCCAAAATAGGAAATAATAAATATGAGTGACGAGTGATAGAAGAGGAACAAATACACAATTGTAAAGGGGAACTGATATTTGTGCTAGAATCAACGGGAACTCTTCAAATGATGGCCTAATTAGTGGTACTAGTGGAAGGAGGAAGTAATATGTGGATGGTTGCTCTGAGATGTATAATCTAGATGTTCGGGTTTGTTATCATCAAATAGGGGGAAAATGTTAGGGTGCATCTTTGTTCTTAATATGCTTATTTTGCTCCTATTTTGATGATTAAAAACTTCATCATTGGAACGAGGTCCATGCATGTCTAGTCTTTCTTCATATTTCAGTAATTGCTTAACCTAGTCGAAGGACCAGTTACGTGTACTGGTGTCTTAATCGTATAGTGTTACAGTCAATGCATTTGTCTTATGTACCATCTATATAGTACTTTTCTGGACAATGTTAGTACATTAGTGGGATGACTTTTCAGTGGTCCTTTCTATTATCCACAAATGAGGAAGCTTCTCTCTCAATGCTTATCGTATATACATATATACATATATATATATACATATATATATATATACACACACACACACACATATTATACTTAAGCAGAGAATCTCAAGCTTATGCACAAATTTAAAATTAATTTTCTCAAGCAAAGGCCTCAGCTAATAAAAAAAGATTCAACAATTTAGAAACTTTTTCTTTCTATGATAAATTTTTTTCTAGGTTGATTAAGTGTTTTTATTGATCTTACAATTACAAAAACAAATCTCATTCTAGAGATAGTGTTGTTCGTGAAATCCTTCAGGGGGTTTTCGTGGTTTACTCCCTTGAGAAAGGAGGTTTCCATATAATATCATGTATTATTTAATTTACTGGAGTTTTATTGTGTTCTTATTTTTCTTCAGTATCCTCATATAGGGACCTTATACTAAATTAGCTCTCTATTATAGTGGTGGACTCATACGAATCATCATCCTCTCATGATCAACAACCTAGAGGAAGGTAGACCCAGCTACTATCAGATTTTTGATGTCAAGCAGAGTAGTAAAGTTAATCCTCTGAAAAACCTGTGTACCATCTCATGCTCTATAAGAAATAACTTATGAAAAACCCTTGTACCATATAATGCTCTATAGGAAATAACATAGAAGTATGGTTTACCTACTCAAGAAACCCTATCTCATAATCTAAAATTTATAAAGAACCTTGTTGAACACGAACAAACCCAACTTTGGCTTGAGAACCACTAATGTACTTGACACCACTCTTGCTTGTGACATAACTCAAAAAGGTTTGGAATCCGTAACATTGAATCCTGAAGAACTGGGGTGGTCATAAATCCTTCTACGGCCTAGGTTGGTCGTGGACTCTCTAGCTGATATTAATAAAACTCAATATCAGTATCTGGCTCCCTAATTTGACCTTGGACTAAATCTTAGGAAATACGCCAAGATCTCACCCTAAGCCTTCTATCCATGGAAACTATAGAGGATGCACATATCAGTAGTGAGAACTCAAACTATGATCTGTTGGGTACAAAAGTGTACTATGAGTACTAAACACGAGGTACTTAATAGGTATCAGCCGATTGAGCTCCAAAGATAATACAAGTATAAGTCTCATGTAAAGGAAGAATATACATAACTGCAAACGAACTAATAAGTGAAACACAATAAGGATAATAGAAAAGTAAAAGTAAAACTATTATACTCTACTAGTAACTAAGAATAATGGTGTGATACACTTAGTAGCTAAATAATATATTGTAGTATTATGTAGGAAGAAATACATAATAGTAGTACAAAGGAAGATATATACTAGTAGTACAAAGAAAAAGGTATAAACAATTATAGTACAAGGAAGAATGTCATCTACCATAAGTATAACTGCTCATGATGTTTCTATCCTAAGGGAGTTATCCTAACAACCTAAATAACACGTGGATTACAATATCAAGAAGGGAGATAGTTCTAGTATAATCAGTACATCTAACACGTAATATGAATAACCATAAGATTGTATAACAATAATAAAGCATAATAATAATGAAAGATCTTGGAAACATACCTACAACCTCGGGTACCAACCAATAACCAACATGCCATGAACCATATAATAATATCCAAACAATAACATAGTTGCCTAGCCCAAACAAACAATAACATAAGAAGGCTCCATAAGCTTGTAAGGTACAAACAATCAATCAACAAACCACAAACACAACCTTTCTCTTTCTAGCCCTCATAAGATCAATAGATACAAGTGCTAAACAATTCCAATAGTGATAGACAATGCATAGGAATAAATGAATGCAATGTGAATACAATACTACCATACAAATTAAGTGCCATATCTTAAAAAGTATATATATCTCTTTTGGCTCACCGATTTACAAGGCACGACCAATGGGACATCCTCTTTTCCAGTATGTGATTCCTAGTTAAAGAAACCCATAAGGGACTCAAGAAATTCATATATACTGCCTTGTCCTAAACCAGGACTTCTAATAATTAACTACAACCAATCTTATCCTCCCAGTATCAAAGAGATGTAATAGTATAAAAAAGTGTTTGACATCAATCCTAGACAAAATGAGTGGGAATCTGTAAGAAGATCTAGCGCCTGAGATCATATCCGATACTATAAGGGTAGAATAGTGTATAGTTAGAATCCCCCTCAGCTAAAAAGAGCAAGTACTGACAAGTAATGGACCAATAATGGTTAGAATATTCCTTGGTCTGAGTTTCCTAAATCTTATTCTGATCATATAAATCTAATTATATTATTCCAAATAAATGTGATTGATTAATATAATTGGATTAATGATTTTAATTCAAGTAAATATGGATTAATTACAATCTAATTTTTTGGGGCTAGTCCGTTGATTTAGGCAACAAATAATGAGCCCATTATGCTAAGCCCGAGATGTCATCATGTTCTAGAGTCCCAATTGAGTTCCACGATTTCAAATGATATGGTATGCCAAGCCTAGTAAAGTATCCAATAGTATCATTCGACATATCAAAATGATGCCATATGCCTAGTGAAATCAAAATCCCATTAAAATACACCATGTCACTTAAATTTGATTGGCCAAAAGAAATAAACCTTCACCATGACTCTTTCCTTCCTTCAATTATAAATAGGGGTCTCATAATTCTGAAAATTCAAACAACAATTCTAAAAAGAAGCAAGAGAGAGCTTATCGATGAAATGCCATAAATTTCTCTACAATTCAAGCATTCAAGATCTAGTTCATCAAGACTCAAGATCAAGGCCACAAGATTCAAGAATAATATCAAAGGCCCTTGAATTCAAGTAAAAGATGAGATCAAGTTCATAAATCCACAAATCAATACCTAGTTCATCAATATTCAAGATCAAGACTGGAAGATTCAATATCTAGCTCAAAAGCCTTTGAATTCAAGTACAAGTCAAGATCAAATCCATCAAATGCAAAAAACAAGTTCAAATTCAAGATCAAGATCAGAGCCATTGAATTTATATATGTAAAGAAGAATTAGAGGATTAATAGATATTATAACACTCAAATATTGGAATCAATAAAATAATTATTGCAAATCTTTCTTGTCCTAATAATTATTTACTCTACTCAAATTTTACTGTCTAACAAATTCTGGCATGCCTAGCGAGACAATCTCTACCGCTTATCTCAACTTTTCTATTATCAAAGTTCAAGAACACAGAAATTACTTCAAAGAAGGTTAACTCTCAATCGACTGTCTCTAAAGCAGTTGATTCTAAATTCTCTTTTGAAGTAGCTTGGTGTTACTTTTGAAGGCTTTGGAGCTATCACAAGGAGTAAAGCCAGCATGTTAGGACAAAAAACACATCATGTGTCATCCACACAAACTCTAATTTTTGGTTATTCATTCACAAAAGTAGTGAGCTCTCATGCAAGTGCATCAGGAGAATGAAGAAATATGGTAAGTTATGACTAAGAAGACTCTAGTTCTAGTTAAGGACTCTTGTTCAAAAAACTATGCGACAAAGAACTATGGTTGTTCAAAAAACATATCATCACCACTTACACCATGTAAGTTGAGCACTTTAAAGATTAACTAATGCGATGATCTGTGTTACTCTTTGACGTCTCCAATGATCGTGCAAGTAATAGAAACTGATACCTCATCTATAGAGGAACAACTTGCAAAGTTAGAAAAGGCAATTGACGGTCTAGCCAAATATGTGTAAAATCAAGATCACTCAAATTGATAAGTTGGTGGATAGGGTATATGGCTTAATAGATGGGGAGTCTAACTATGCACCTGGGAAACCTCCAAAAGTTCCAAAGATAGAAAATCCTATGAAACAAACACTAATTACTAAAGAGGTACAACTATTTTCAAATGGAATAATCCTGATTGATCAATTAAAAGTGGTCATTGAAGTGACCCTCAAAGACAAATACGATGTTGCCACCAAGTCTTCACTAGCATATGCCAAGCCATACACTTTAAGGATTAATAGCTTCAAAATGCCTGTTGGCTATCAAACCCCCAAATTGAATAATCGGAAGGTAAAGGAAATCTAAAGAAATATCTCACACACTTTGTTAAGACATTTAACAATGTTGGATACTATAGTGGCTACCTTGTCAAATAATTTATCCATTCCCAAAGGGAAATGCCTTCGATTAGTTCATGGACCTTGAGCCTAATTTCATTGATAGCTGGGAGCAACTAAAGTATGAGTTCCTGAATTACTTCTATAGCATAAGACGTATAGTAATCATAGTAGAGCTTACATATACTCATCAAAGAGAAGATGAGCTAGTCATTGACTTTATTAATTAATGGATAAATGCAAGCCTAAACTATAAAGATAGGCTTAATGAAACTTCTACAATAGAGATGTGCATACAAGGAATAAACATAGAGCCTCTTTATATATTGTAAGGTTTTAAAAAAATCCTTTGAAGATTTAGATACTCGTGCTCACGATATTGAGTTGTTATAGGAAAAAGAGTAGCACATATCCATAACCCCCGAAGGGTAAACAATAAGTAGGAACCCAGAAGATAGAGAAAGTTTATCACCAAGAATGACAACACAAAATCCATAAGTATCGATATGTCTCCTATGACGTTCACCACAAAGGCGAGTAAGAATCAAGGAATGAAGACGACTTCTCAAGCACATCCAAATCTTAAGTTGTCTTTGAAGGAGATATAAGAAAAGGAATAAATCTTCCTTAATTCTAATATTGCTAAAATTTTCAATGAACTTCATGAGCATAAGCTCTTTAATCTTCCATATATGAAGCGACCAAATGAGGCTAGAAGGGCTAGTGACCCAAACTATTGCAAGTATCATAGGCTTGTGGGTTAGCCTTTGGAGAAATACTTTGTCTTCAAGGACAAATCATGCAACTGGAAAATAAGAAGAAAGTCTTCATTCATGATGATAAGACCAGTTTTAATAAAATCTCTATCACTTTAGGTTCACTCAATCTAGTCCATGTACGCTTTGAATAACATAAGGATAAACCATTAGATCATAACAATTATTTAGTTAATGAAGGTAACAAAGGTTTAACTTTGATGACTAGGTGTAGACCCAAGAAAATGATTCTATGAAAAGAGTAGTCTAAGGAGACAACTAGAAAAAGGATGGTGAAGAAATTGAGAAAAAACAGAGGTTGGTTGAGCCCTTAAAGAAGGAGAGGGTAGTGGAACATCACCACCAAAAACCATGACGTCGTATTACTTTGGAAGAATTCTTGTCAAGTTGGTTTTATAGAAAGATTGCTCAAGTCAACCTTGAAGCATCTTTCTTTAATACTAACAAAAAGTGACAAAGGGAGAACACCTGCCCATTGAAGTTCTTTCATCTTTTTAAAAGTCCACTGAACCTCTTAGCTAAGAGGCACATATACATGATAAAAAAATCAAATTTACTAATAATAATCTTATGCTTAATAAAATGGTACACAACCATCCGTTACATATTATGGGTCATGTTTTAGGAAAGAAGATAAATATAATCTTTATAGACGATGGATTTAAAGTAAATATCCTTCTTATTTACATAGTAAAAAAACTTGGCATCACTATTGATGAACTTAATAAAAGTCATTTGATTATCCAAGGATTCAACCAAATGGGGTCAAAGGTCCATAAGATAGGCAGTGGCTTTGTTAAGGGAACCCACCGGAGCCGTAAATTGAAACCAAAGGTCGTGAAAGAATATTTGTATACCCCTACAGAATTTCTTGTATCAATAGATTATGCTAGACGTAGAGAACTTATTTTGAGTGATTTAAAATGGATAACATACAAGATGGGGCCTCTAAAAAAATCCCAAAGGTCTAGTCTAGAAAAAACTTGGATTTTGTTGGTTAGCTTTTTGGTAGGAAAGGCAGTCATGGATCTCACTTGCTCAAGAACTGCCTTCTGATAGACTAGTTTCCCCTCTTCCAGTTCCTAGTTAGCAGTTTAGATTAGATAGATATCTCTTCAATATAGGTCATTAAAAGGATCTTGGAGACCCACAAAAGTACGAAAGTCGGGACCTTTCAAAAAATCATTAGGATAAATCAATCAAATTTAGGAGGAATCAATACATTATCAAGTGATTAGCTAGCTCAATCTATTTTTCCATCCGATGATTTTCACCCTAGGATAGACTAGGTCTTCTAGAGTGAACTAGCATAGAGGAGTGCAAAAAACATAAGAGAAGAAAGTTCATTAAAGGTTTGGAAATAGTATGCCCATTTCACCAGGTTCTACCTAAACAGAACTATTACAGATAAACTAGAATATTTCTTAAGTCAAACTATTCCCTCAATCAAGCAAGCAAAGGGGCAAGGTTGTAATACAAAATCTATTAAGTTAGGGATTAATATGGACGGTTTGCAAACAAATGCATTGATGCATGTGATCGATGCCAAGACTTCATACAACATATTTCATGGTAGGCCTTGGTTACATAGTAATAATATTGTCTTATTCTGTTACTGTTAATGCTTGAAGTATCTCAAAGGCGTAATGGAAAGAAAAATAGTTATCAATGATAATTCATTCAATAAAGTTGAGTCACACTTTGACAATGCAACATTCTACTTAAAGAGTTATGTAGTGGTTAAGAAAGGGTTGATGATATCACAACAACCAAGCACGATGATCTTGCATCTAAGTGGGCCACAGCAGATTTTGAGAAAATCGCCACTAAGAAACCTCCCTCTACTTGAAATAAAGGAAATATTGCATCCTCAAGAAAGCCAACATCTATGCTCCACTACGTACCAAAGGTAAAGAAAGAAGAATAGCATTCATCCGATACCCAAGATAATGTGCTTGGGAAGCTTAATCTACCTATCAAGTAGATTGACACATAAAACCATCTTTAAAGCTATATGGAGAATTTGTGGCTCAAAATTCTCCACAAGATATGACAGTTCATATAAAGAGTACAAAAAAAGGTTTTGATCCAAATGCTTACAAGTAATTTGTAAAGGATGGATACAATCCTAATGAGCTATCAAGCCTAGGAAAACTTACATTAAAAAGTACAACTTGGCAGGCACGTGCAGATCAAGGGTACCTGCCGCCACCTCCATTTTTCATCTCCATAAGAAGGGTAATTAGCAACTATATTACCATAGAAAAGGAGTCCATTGATTCCAATAAAAGTCCTTCTTTCTTTGATCATCTTAGAGAATTAACCACAAATACTACTGTGTTCAAGATGTTGGGTCCACTAAATAAGAAGAAAAGCAACAAGCATCGAAGATGTTCTCAAAGCATGATAATGCACTCTTTAACTAGAATCTAGAAAGAGTTTGAAAGTTTGATTCCTTCTAGAATAAGGAGACAGACAGAAATAGTGGTTTTATACCTAGAGGTCTTAAAAGTAAAGACTCAGGTTGTGGTTTATACCAAGAAACATAAGTAAGATAAAGAAAGTATAGGTATTTCATATCAAATTACTACCCAATGTTTGAATGATGCCTCATCTCAAATAAGGGATAATAAAGAGTTGAAAGATATTTCCTAGTATTATCACATATCTATCAACAATGATGACAAAAGGAGGAATATGTTGGAGGTACTCCATCAGAACTTAAAGAAAGAGTGAAGAACATAATAGATCCCTTGAAGAAAGTGAGTCTTTGTACTAATCAACACCCAAGAGAAACTTACCTAAGCATTTATCTAGAAATGGATAAGAAAATTTCTTATATAAACATACTCAAAGAATATAGGGATGTATTTACTTGGAGTTATAAGGAGATGCCTGACTTAGATCAAAAAGTAGTAGTCCATCAGTTAGCGGTAAAAAATAGTGCTTCTACTATCAAGCAAGCAGAAAGGTGCTTTAGTCCAGAATTGGTTCCATTTATAGAAAATGAGGATAACCAAATCATTTGAATCCAGATTTATTTTTGAAGTTAAATACCCTACAAGGATTTCAAGTGTTGTTCTGTGAGGAAGAAAAATGGAAAAATTTGAGTTTGTGTTGACTATAGAAATCTCAATAATTGCTACCCTAAAATTGATATTCTAATACCCATTCAAGAGTTTATAATTGATTTTATCATTGGTTATAATGGGATATCCTTCGTGGATGGTTGATTCAGTTATAACCAAATCAACATAGTCCCAAAGGATGAAGAGCTCACTGTATTTCATACATCCAAAGGTATTTTTTCTACTAGGTGATGCCTTTCGTTTTGAAAAATGTTGGTTCCATTTATCAAAGAGCTATAAAAAATGTTTTTGATGGCTTACTCCAAAAAAATGTTGAGTTCTATATGGTTGAATTAGTGGTGAAGTAAATACAGAGGAACAACCACTTGAAATACATAAAGATGGAATTTGAGTTGCTCTGAAGATATCAACTTAGGATAAACCCATAAAATGTTCCTTTGGAGTTACTTTTGGAAAGTTTCTTGTCTTTATTGTACAATACTGAGGGATTGAAATTGATCAATCTAAGGTCGATGCAATTTTAGAGATGCTTGATCCTCAAAATATTCATAAATTAAAAAATTCAAGGAAGGCTGGCATATTTAAGGAGGTTCATCTTAAACCTGGCGAGAAAATGTCAACCATTTAGCCGTCTCATAAAGAAGGATGATTCTTTTGAATAGAACCAAGCTTGTAGTAAGGCCTTTGAAAGTATCAAATCTTACTTGATAAAGCCTCTAGTTTTTGTCGGACCTATACTTGGAAAATCATTGATATCATGTCAACCATTTAGCAGTCTCATAAAGAAGGATGATCCTTTTGAATGGGATCAAGCTTGTAGTAAGGCCTATAAAAGTATCAAATCATAATTGATAAAGCCTCTAGTTTTTTCAGCACCTATACCTGGAAAACTGTTGATACTCTACATCGCGATACAAGAAAGGTCAGTTGGAGCACTATTGGCTCAACAAAATGGTGAAGGCAAGGAGAAATGTCTTTAATATTTGAGTGGAATGATGACACCAAATGAGATGAATTATTCTCCAATCAAAAAGTTCTATTTGGCATTGGTATTCTCAATCCAAAAGATAAAGCACTACTTTCAAGCCTATGTCATTCGTCAGGTGTCTAGAGAAAATCCCTTAAAGTCTGTAATGTCAAAAACAGTCCTTAGTGACCGACTTGAAAAGTGGTATCTTCAATTCAAACAATTTGAAATCATGTGCATCCCCCAAAAGGCCATAAAGGGACAAATATTGGCAGACTTTTTGGTAGACCACCCAATACCTATTGATTGGGAACTAATCGATGAACTTCTTAATGAAGATACAATGGTTATTAAAGTTAGACCCCTATGTAACATATACTTTGATAGTGCCATACATCGAGGTAGAGATGGTGCTAGCATGGAGTTTTTCATCCATAATGAGGAGTCATCCCATACTCTTTTACCCTAACCAACCATTACTCTAACAATGTTACTAAATATCAAGCGTTAATCTTCTGACTTGAGATGGTTGTCAAAGAGAATCAACTACAATTATAAGTCTTTAGTGACCCCCAATTAGTGATCAAGTAGCTCTTGGAAAGCTACAAAGTCAAAATCCTAAGCTACACACATATCATGATTATGCTCTGAAATTGATGGGATAGTTTGGAGAAGTGACGCTCCAGCACGTGCCTAGGAAATAAAATAAGCAAGTTGGTGTCTTGTTTACTTTAGCCTCAACCCTAACTCTTTTGAATTAGATAAGAGTCACTATTTTCCATGAATGGTAGTACCACCACCAAATGAAGATTAATATCTACAAAACAAGGTTGAGCACCTCTTTGTTGTGTCTAAAGTTGTGAAAGTAGATTGGTGACAACCTGTCATTAATTACTTCTGTTATGGGATACTTCTAGAGGACCTACGGAGAAGTACTAACATTCGTCTTTATGCACCTTTCTTTCTTTACTACAAAGACATGCTATACAGAAGATCATTTGAAATAATACCCTTATGATATTTTGGAGAGAAAGAAGCAATTCAAGCTTTGAAAGAAGCACGCATGTGAGTATGTAGATCACATAAGTCTTGACCATAGCTCTACTTCCACATAAAAAGATAGGATATTATCGGCCAAAATTGGTAAAATATTTCTTAAACTAGACAAAAAGTTGTAAGTTTTGTCAATTTCATGCAAATTCATACACCGGCCTCCAAATTGTTGCACCTAACCATCACATCTTGGCCATTCTATGCTTGGCAGTTGGATGTTGTTGGAAAATTACCAAAGTCTTATGGTGGACATTTATACATGTTTGCTGCGGCAGATTACTTCTCAAAAAATACTAAAGTTGTTGTTCTTAATAAAGTAAAGAAAGAAAATACTGCAAACTTTATCCAAATTAGTATAATCTACCATTTTAGAATCCCAAAAGTTCAAATTAACTGACAATGAAAAACCATTTGATAACAAGTTGATGAACAAGATTGTGATCACTTTGGTTTCAAAATATATAAATCTTCTATGTACTATGTTATCGCCAATGGTTTAGTTGAAGCATTCAATAAGACTTTATGCAACCTATTGAAGAAAGTCATCTCCAAATCCAAGTGAGATTGGCATGAACAAATAAAAGAAGCTTTGTGGTCATACCGGATGACTTACCGCATATCGATAGAAGCAAATCCATGCTTATTTCCTTTTGGAGTTGAATCAGTCCTACCACTTGACCGTCAAATACCTTCTTTATGAATGGCTAGTCAATAAGGGCTCACCAAAGAAGAAAATTCTAAGTTGCATATTGCAGAGTTAAAATCTATTGATGATAAGAGGCTAAATGATCAACAAAATCTTGAATATTATCAAACTCGCCTATCTCTTCTTCCAATAAAAGGGTTCGTTTGAGGATCTTTCAAGTCAGAGACGAACTCCTTGCAGTAAGAGGCTAATTATCACTTCTCATAAGTTTGGGGCAAAATTCACCTCAAAAAAGGATGGACCATATGTCGTAAAAGAAGTATATTCAAATGGTGCTTACAAACTTATTGATGCAGAAAGCATGAAAATTGGTCCTATCAATGCCAAGTTCATGAAGAAGTGCCATCCTTGAATGAATATGATGTTCTTAAGGCATGAGCATAAACTGTATGTCCACTCTTGGCCCGTAAGAGTATAAATATTGTATTTACCAAAAACCAAGAGGTCTTCTAGGTTGAAAACCTCAAAAAAGGCGACCTAGGCAAAAGTTAAGACACAAAAAAAATTATACTCAAAAACAACACTCACCAAGAACTACGTTACAACTTTATCCTCTTCACTGAGGTATATAGGCACTTGAAATTTCATTCTAAGTTTTGTGTGAGTGTCAAAAAATACATGTTCCAGCTTTACAAGAAATTCAAGTCTATAAGTATTTTTTTCATCAATCTTCAGTCCTGCACTAAGTGTTGGTGGCTTGATGGGGGGAAAACTCCTACAGAGTATGAATTTCTTCAATAATATTTAAAGTATTCAAAATTCACTAAGTTTGAAAATAAAAGTCTTAATTTAACAAGGTTTGCAACTTGAGATCATCTAATGAGTAAAATATTAAGAGTTGACATGGTGGACATTATCTTCAAGAAAGAAAAGGTATCTCCATTATTTATAAAATTTCTCATCATCATGTGAGATGTATTAAGTTTGAAGTACTGGTGCTTTGGACTTAATAACTAAATCATGATATAGGCCAAACAAAAAATAAATAATGTAAAAGCAAATAGAAGGGAACTTTATTATCATGAAATGTCTAATGTATCAATAAAGGAAATAAATGAAAGAAAGAAAAGACAATCCTAAACTACGCATAATTTATAATTATCTAATTCTTGGCGCATAGCTTCCAAATGCACTTTCTTATTCTCTAAGACATTTGATAAGTTTGCATCAAAGCAGGCATCAAATTCTTTGCCTGTAACTAAAGCCCCTACCTTGTTTTTTTGGCTTCATTCTCTGCAGCTGATAAAAGGACTTTATAAACCTCCACAATTTGAATACAATGTTGGAGCATTATTCGGCTACATATAATAAAAGTGATTAATGATATAGATAAAGTCATTAAGATGCACTCGGTAAAATTAAGGTCTTAACTATACCTCCTCAATAAAGTGTCATCACAAATTTCAATCACAGATGGATAGTACCTCTCGCATCACTAAAATATATCCTTACTCTTTTCCAACAATGGTCTGTACTGCTACTCTTACTTTTATCTTGAGGAAACCTTTAAAAGACATGGGTAGTTTGAGTAGGAGTCTTTTTTTTTGGATACATTGAAATCAGTTGAGATCTCTCATTATTGTGTTGCTCTGGCAGCTTGGAATTCGAAGAAGAAGGAACATCAATTGTAAAGACTTCATTTATAGGCACTTCATCAGAAATCTCCAAATGTGTGACGGTAGTCGACCCAACAATGTTCACTAAATTCTATAGGTATTGATCAAGAAAATCCTCATGAGTCTTTTTCCACCAAGTCTGATAGTATATTCCAAAGAACTTGCCTACATTAGGCAAAATTGAAGGGAAAGTTGCTCATAAAGTTGTCCGACTTAGTGTACAAATTTTCCAAAATGCTAGTCTTTTTTCTAAAGAGGGATTGTAGATGTCATTCTATATGATATCCAAAGTATTCTGATAAAATCCAAAATATCGGCTGAAGCAACATAGACTATATGGCTCAATGATAAATGAATTTCTACACCTTAGTGTGATATTACTATAATAGATACTCATGAAGTATCTCGAATCCAACTCCATGACATTCTCATTATCCATATAAAAGTAAAGGGTGCACTTGGTCCAGCATGGTAGAAGTCCAAGACACGTCCTCTCCACTATGGATACATTTTCTCGCATCATTTTTTTCAAAATATCTTATGTCGCCCTCTCTAAAGTATATAAACAGAGTGGGAACAAATAGCCTATTGGAAAAAGATAATGAGTCATGAAATAATGATCAATCCAACCATACATATAATGAATAGGAAAACAAACTTTGATTTGATTGAGTTGTATAAAAGAAGGGATCTTGTTCAGTCCATTGTAGATGCTAGCCAATACCGGTGTTACAAGGCCAACCATCCACCTACTCGACATCATGTTTGCCATTATAAAAGTCCCAGGATGAATAAATTCACCTTCTGTATTTGGAAAAACAAAAGAACACAACCTATAAGATAAGAAAGCTATAAGATATGTGTTATCTTTTTATCATAGTTCGCCTTAAGCTCAAAATATATTTTTTCTTTAGAATTTGACCATCTTAGTGTATCAGGTAAATCCCCACTAGGATTTTATGTCAATTCACGATGAGTAGATGTCGTTTCCAGCCTCGGTGAAGCAGGGGCATACCTTGAAGGTTTCTTGGACCAAAAATTACCCACTTGCTGAATAATACTTCTTGGGTAGAACCTTGAAGGTTATGAATGGTCGAAAATAAGTATTGAAAAGTTTGAGAAACATACCTTACCTATTTTTTCTCTAATCTTGTAAGTTTGTTGTCCTCCGGCACTACTTTTAATAAAGAATACCTTGAATTATTGGCCTCCAAGAATATACTAATCTAATAAAAAATAGATAATTCCTTGATAGATGAGAGAAGTGTGATTGTTTTAGGGAACCAAGATTCACAAAATACTTGAAAGATGTCTGAATTACGGTAAGAAGGTAAAAATGAAGAATAAATGGCATCATTAATCTTAGCCATATTCAAAATTTCTTGGCTCCTGCTGAGTATATCTTTAGTCCACTCCCAATACCCAGGAATGTGATGGACTCTCCCTCAATTGCCATTGTATTTCCCCAATGTATCTCTCCTAGAATTATGCAATAACCCAAGCTTGGTAGGGAGTTTTTGATATTTGCATAGTGAAGATGTGGCACTTGAAAGGAGAATAACTTGAATGACTAACTAGAATTAGGGGTTCATACCGATATCCAATTCATCATGAAAATGAATTCTTTAGAGAAGGTTGCAGACTTGTATACTGACTATCTAGTGGAGTGTGAGTCAAGAGCCTAGTCTGATTAACCCCACCTCTAGTTTCAACTACAAAATAATTAGATTTGGTGTAGGGGAGGTGTAGTGTTTGAAAATCACAATATCTTCAAATTGCAAAGAATGGAAGAAGTCATTAAGAATAAATATTTGGCGTACAATGATAAGTATAAAATAATCTTGACAAAGTGAACTCTTCACCATTCTTAAGGCATGGACGAGTATCCATTCCTCTATGTCGTAAGAATATCACTAGAATTACCTTTCTTAGGTCAGGGATGAGTATCCATCTCTATGTGTTGTAATATTATCATTAGAATTACCTTTCTTAGGGCAAGGAGGAGTAGCCATCCTAGTACGTCGTAAGATTACCATTAGAATTACCTATCTTAGGGCGGGAATGAATAGCCATCCATGTGTACCGTTAGATTACCATTAGAATACCTTTCTTAGGGCAAAGATGAGTAGCTATCCCTATGTGTCTAAGATTACCATTAGAATTACCTTTCTTAGGGTGGGGATAGTAGTCATTCTTATGCATCGTAGGACTACCATTATAATTATCTTTCTTAGAAACGGGGAGAGCAGCCATCCCTGTGTGCCATAAGAATACCATTAAAATTACATTCCATAAGGAAAGGATGAGTATCTATTCCCTTCACACCATAATATTATCGTCTTTGTGTAGAAGGTATTATCTTGAACAAGAGATCCTTGAAAAAAAGGATAACTGACAAAAGAGAGCAATTTTGACCCAAAAAATATGAGTCATTGCAACTTTAAAAAATGTAATGTAAAATGTATGCAGATGTACTGTGCATGTCACATGCACAACAATGAGAAAAGGAAAAAATATGAAGAAAAAAATAATATGAATCATACCTTCAGGATTTGGAAATACTTTTGAAGCTCTCCAAAGCTGTTCTATGAAAAAAATTATTTCATGTGGCCTATTATAGAGAGAGAAAAAGGTGGGTAATGTTCCTAATTCTTGGTCAATTTGCACAGGATTTATTGGAATTTTAATGGAATCTGGATTTGTCAAGGCAGTGGCAGAATCCTAATTCTAATTGAGGAATGTCTAGTAGTAACCGACAAAGCTATACTTGAAATAAAAATAAGAAAATCCTATTGATATCCAAAAAAGAAAAGTGCATTGTACAAGAATCTTTATTCCCAAAGGGGAAAATGTTTCGTGATAACGTACAAACATTGAAATGGTCAAAGCCCCACCTTTCTTTTCTTTACTTTGCACGTAAATAAAAATAAATTAAAATGAGAAAAGTTCCATGAAATATGAAAAAAAGGTTTAATAGGAATCCAAGATTCGGTATTACATGATATTATTTTTACGCAAATATCATTCCATTAAAATATCGTATTATTACTTCAACCCAAGTTTTCTAAAGATTAAATATCTCGACAAGTCTTGAAATGGGAGCTTCTGTGATCATCTAAATTTTGAATTATATTTTTTCAAATAAATGTGATGGATTACTATGATTAAATTAATTATTTAAATTCAAATAAATATGAATTTAATTAAAATTCAATTTTTGGGGCTAGTCTATTGATTTGAACTACAAATGATAAGCCCAAGATTTATCATATTCTAGAGGATCAATTGAGTGCCACATGTCAAATGATGTGACATGACAAGTCAAGTGAAGGATCCAATATGATCATGCCACATATTAAAATGACATAGCAGGCCTAGTGAAGTTAAAAGGCCATAACATGCTCCATGTCACTTAAATTCGAACAAAAGAAGTGCACCTTAACCATGACTCTTTCCTTTCCATAACTATAAATAGGAGTCTCATAATTTAGAAAAGACAAAATGAAATAATTCTAACAAGAAGAAAGAGAGAGCTCATGGATTAAATGTCGCAGATTTCTCTATAGATTCAAGCATTTAACATCAAGTTCATAAAGATTCAAAATCAAGACCACAAGATTCAAGAACACGCTCAAAGGCCCTTGAATTCAAGTACAAGTTGAGATCAAGTTCATCAAATCCACAAATAAATATCCAGTTCATCAAGATTCAATATCAAGACCACAAAATTTAAGATCAAGCTCAAAAGCTCTTGAATTGAAGTACAAGTCAAGATCAAATCTATCCAATTCACAAAGCAAGTTCAGATTCAATATCAAGCTTGAAACCTTTGAATTTATATTTTAAAAGGCAAATCAAGGGATTCATAGAGATTGTAACACTCACATATTAAAATAAATAAAATAATTATTGCAATATTTTTCTTGTCTCGATTATTATTTACCTGACATAAATTTTACTATCTAACACTTGTGTCTAGTTTAATTGGTCATAAACCAATAATAAGGGTGGTTTGACTCCTATTTAAGAAAAAATTAACTTTAAAAGGGAAAAGTGGGAATAAACACCTTTTTGAAAAAATGTATTAAAATAAAGGTTTTAGTTGGTTTCATACAACTAGAATAAGAATGAAAATGCAAATAATATATGCATTCCATCACCAGTGTCCGAAAAAGGCAAACATAATCAGTTAAGCTTCTATAAACTAAGTCCTAACTCTTTTAAGGCATAGAGAGCTAACATGGTATCCAAATGGTCTCGTAATCAAGGCTTGGGGCCCAAAAATATCTAAAATAATAAGTGTACATATATATATTTTTAGAAACTCAAGGGAAGAAATAGAGAGAGGCATCATACTACGTGGAGATTCTAACAGAGAAATGGAAAATTACTACTTCAATCCCTACACTAAGGATTCTAGTGTTAGCCTAAGGTCATAGTAGTTATATAATCAAACTCAACAGAACCTTATAACAATAGCAGGTATTCTAGGTTAAGGCTCAAAGTATAATTCTGTTTGAAAATCTCCTAAACTGGTCAAATTAAGAGACAAATAGCCTTAAAGCTATTCTATAACCACCACCTAGCATGAAACCTATACTATACATAATCACATAGATAAAAGTAGACTATAGCCTACCTTATATACGAATAATAGTTCAAACCATCCATAAACTACTCTTCTCCACTACTCGAATTCTGAATAACGTCTTGCTATCAAATCATAATCTAATGACCCATATTAAAATATAAAATGAGAGGTTAAAATTGGGTCAAAATAGGCCTATGGGCTAATGGTATTTCAAATTGAATCTTTCACGAGGTCCCTTGAAGAAAAAGAAATATGTACTAAAAAATTAAGCGCAAATAGAGTCTTTATTGGGGCTAAAAATAGCCTCAAACACCAAGGAAATAAGATTTAGATAAATAATTTAAATGGAGAATTAGGGAGTAAACTACGGGATAATAATGAGAAAATAATCACTAACACACTCCCATCTCAATCCCAACTTTAATTTAAAATTTCCCATAAGTTCTTGAGCCCCCACAATCAGTTATGGACCAAAACATAGCAAAAATGAGGCTAAAATCAAAGGGAATAGATTTTATACTATTGGTTTCAAGGTGTATGAATGGAAAATAGAGGGAAAAATAGTGGAGGAAATTAGAGTCACTAAAATAGAAAGTGTACTCTTTTATGGAAAGTCTACTAAATTCTCCTACATTGGTGGGAGAAAGAAACTTTCAAGTGTTTATATTGAGAAACACAACTCCACTTGTTTAAGTGAGGCAAATAAAAAGAGGTTCCTCGCATCATCATCATAGTCGCTCGGCTTCATCTTTGGCTTTGGCTTTGGCTTTGGCTTCGGATTTGGATTTGGATTTGTCAAATGATCGATCGATGAGATCTATCTTCTTGGACAAAATTTATTTGAAATTTGATGAACAAGTGAAATTTTAATCTAAAGAATTTGATAGAAATATTTTTCTCCACGTGCGAGTGCATTTCGAACGCCATGCAAATGCATGCACAATGCATTTGAGGGAAGAGACATACCGTTTCATGTAATGTGGCATCTGCGCGTGCACCCTAGCAACCTGCGGCCGCAGGTCCAATGCAGGTGTAGCGCGGAAGACATTGGAATTTGGGTAGTGTCACCTGTGGTCGCAGATTAGGCGCAGTTCCAGTACAAAATGGGCGTATGCGACGTGACTGTACTGAATAGGTGCCTTTTTGCTAAACCAATGCTTCCTTTCCAAAGGGACACCTTAAGTCTATAAATACCTGAAATTTTCCTCAAGTATAGATAGATTTTTTCAGCAAAAATAATCTTCCTCTCTTAAAAAAAACTCCTTGTGATCATTAACAGTTGACTGAGTTCAACGAATCCAATAATTTGAGGTACCACTATTGTTAGATTGAAAGAAATTTTATCCTATGAGAAAAATTTCATAACTTCGGGTACTTGAGGAGAATTATTTCCTTAAGGACACTTCGTGAATTCAGGAGACTTGGCTTTAACTTTCTGTTTCATCTTATTTCTGAAATAATAACACACTTCTTGGATAGATCACTTTTGATCTTATATTGAAGGTGTTGATACTTCAAAGGTGTTCTTGACAAAGCTTTGGTATTGAACTTGGTTGAAGTGTATTGTACATAAAAGACAAATTTCTATTGTACTCGAAAACACTGAAAATAATAATCTTAAGGAAATAATCTCAATTTTATAGAATCTGTATTCTTTTGATTTTTAGAGATTAAAGCTTTAAGCTTTCTACTCTGTTTGAACTTAACTAGTGGTTTGAAGAAATAAAATCTTCATCACAAGTTAAAGACCACTCGGTTGATGATTGGAATTCATAAAAACTTCATCGTTAAATTAGAAACAAAAGGTGTTTAAAGTTACTACAACTTTATAAAACGTAGTATTTTGATATACTAAAGTTATTGTCTTATTGTGACAGGAAAATGACTAATGACAGTTAAATGCATGATACCGCAATGACAATGGCAGCAACTAGTATTGACACGACGATCGTACTAATGCTCCGTAAGCAATGGCACCAGCGGAGAAACTCAGAAAATTTATAGGTATTGACTTCAAAAGGTGGCAGAAAAAAATGTTCTTCTACCTCACAACTCTATCTTCAAAGGTTCGTATTCGAAGAAGCTCCAGAGGTGCCCGAGGGAACCTTTGACCAAGAGAAATTTGTAATTGTGGAGGCTTGGAAACACTCTGATTTTCTTTGCAGGAACTACATATTGAGTGGCCTCCAAGATAACCTATACAATATGTATAGTGGAACAAAGACAACAAAAGAGTTGTGGGGAGCACTAGAAAGAAAGTACAAGACTTAGGATGTGGGAACTAAAAAGTTCATTACAAGATTCCTAGAATAGAAAATGATCGACAGGAAGTCTGTTGTATTCCAAGTGTAGGAACTGCAAGTGATCATCCATGATCTCCTTGCGCAAGGTATGATTTTGACAAATACCTCTGTTGAACAATTTAAAAATATTCTTAATGTTCACATAAGGTTTATTGTAGGATTGGTCATGAATGAAGTGTTTCAAGTTGCAGCTATAATAGAGAAGTTATCACCTGTGTAGAAGGACTTCAAGAAATACTTGAAACACAAACGTAAGAAGATGTTAGTCGAAGATATAATAGTGATATTACACATTATCAAAGACAATAAAGCTGTTGAAAGAAGGTCGAGAGGAAATTCTACAATGAATGGAGAAAATATTGTAGAAGATGACCACAACAACTCTAAAAAGTGAAAGAAAGATGGACATAAAAGCAATCAACCCAAGAAAAAATACAAGGGAAAGTGCTTTAATTATGGCAAGATTGACCATAAATCAATAGATTATCGGGCCCCTAAGAAAGGTATGAAAAAGGACCAAGCAAATATGGTTGAGTCCAAGAAAAAAGTGGATGATCTGTATGCCATATTGTCTGAATGCAACTTAGTGGGAAATCCTCGCGAATGATGTATTGATTTTGGTGCCACCTTCCATGTTCATGCTAATAAGTTGTTCACAACATTCTCTCTAACTTAAGAAGAATAAAAGATCTATACAACGTTCAAGGTGTATGAATGGAAAATAGAGGGAAAAATAGTGGAGGGAAATAGAGTCGCTAAAATGTAAAATGTACTCTTTTATGGAAAGTCTACTAAATTAGCCCACATTGGTGGGAGAAAGAAGATTTCAAGTGTTTATATTGAGAAACACAACTCTAGTTGGATAAGTGAAGCAAAAAACAAGAGGTGCCTCGCGCCGTCATCATCGTCACTCACTCAGCTTTGGATTTGGATTTGGATATGTCAAATGATCGATTGATGAGGTCTATCTTTTGGGACGAAATTTATTTGAAACTTGATGAACAAGTAAAATTATAATCCAAAGAATCTGATAGAAATGTTTTTCTCCATGTGCGGGCGCATTTTGAATGCCATGCAAATGCATGAATAATGCACTTCGAATGGATACGATCCTTCGAGGGAAAAGGCACACTGTTTCACATAAAGTGGCATCTGAGCACGCACCTTGGCAACCTACGGCTGCAGGTCTAGTGCAGGTGTAGTGCAGAAGACACTAGAATTTGGACAGTGTCACCTGTGGCCGCAGATCGGGCGCAGTTCCAGCACAGACTGGGCACAGGTGACGTGACTGTACTGAATATATGCTTTTTTAATGAACCAATGCTTCCTTTCTGAAGGGACACCTTAAGGCTATAAATACCTGACATTTTCCTCAAGTGTACACACAAATTTTTATAGCAAAAACAATTTTCTTCTCTTCAAAAAATCCTTATGATCATTAACTGTTGAGTGAGTTCTACGAATCCAATAATTTGAGGTACCACTATTATTGGATTGAAAGCCATTTTATCCTGGGAGAAAAATTTCATAACCTAGGGTACTTGAGGGGAATTATTTCCTTAAGGACACTCCGTGAATTCGGGGGACTTAGCTTTAACTTTCTATTTTATCTTATTTCTTAACTAATAACACACTTCTTGAATAGATCACTTTTGATCTTGTGTTGAAGGTGTTGATACTTCAAAGTTGTTCTTGACAAAGCTTTGGTCTAGAACTTGGTTGAAGTGTATTGTACAAAAAATACAATTTCGTTGTACTCAAAAATACTGAAAATAACATATACTACCAGGGGATCATTGTTTGCAAACACGAGATTTCACCGGCCTGACCCTTTTCGGATGCGAGGGTTCCTTCATGAATGTGGGACACCACTAGCCTTGCCCTTCTTGGATGAGAGATCCATTACAAATGCAAAGAAGAAGTTGGATCCAACCAGAACAGTCTTTCCTCGCTAAAGCGAAAGGAGGATCACAAATGAGATGGTAAGAAACATGACCCTTCACAAACGCAATTAACTCTTAAAAAATGAAAAAAGAAACTTTACCAGGTGTTTTGAAGCAAAAAAAAAATACCAATTTCCAACAGACTCGGATAGGATGCTAAGATTCATTTGAAACCCCATGCATGCCCAAAAAAACTATGATAACCTACCAAATTTGGCATTTCTAGACTCCAAAACCATCAAAATTTTCATCTGAAGTCATTTTAACAAAATATGAGATCCACTATTTTATTTTTACCAAAATCCACCTAGTAGCCCAAATCTTGCCCAAAAGCCTGGGGACCCAGATCAAGGATCCCCTGGCCTAAAATCCACGTTTTAGAGCTAAAGAAATTGTTGAAATTTAAATCCAAAACCATTCACTAGAAGTTTTGGCCCAAGACTAATATCTCAACTTAAAAAGCTCCAAACCATGAAAATGGTCTTTAAACTCAAATAAATTGCACGGGCAGTTCCCAACAAGGCATAAATAACCTGTAGCCGCCATAAAAATACAAAAAATGTACAAAAATGGAGAAAATGGCCTAGATGATAATTATAACCTACCTCATATAATAAGAATATATTTAGCATAACTAGATCTACTATCCTCATTAAAATATCAAAAAAATAGAAGAACCTTTTATAAAATAAATATATACATAAATATATCACAATCAAATAATTTTTCATAAATATTTAACTCAATCAAAGATGGAATTCTTATCCTAGATTGTTTACTAAGAGTTTAGGGTACATACCAATTACTCAGATCTAAAAGCTTCAAACACGAAAAAATCATGAAAAATGACCTGAAGAGTCATTACATCTACATAATTTTTTGAGTTTTGATTGATGAGTTCAAGTTCTTGATGTTTCCTTAAAGTTTTAATTTTTTATTAATTGTATACTCATTTATTTAATCTTCTAATTTTCTACTAATCTAATATAGATTTTGACGGGTTTTGTTTAATTATGTTTGGTTATTTAGTGCTTTGTGCTTTTTATTTTTTATTCGATTTAAAACCTTTTTATTGGTATCACAAGTGACTGCATACTCTTCAAAGGTGCTTAGGATGGAGAAAAGGCTTTATGATATTCTGCCAAAGCCTTTTAGTTTCTCAAATTACGGGTAGCAATGAGATTTCCCAGCTTTTTCTTTGGGAGTATGATGGCTTTTGTTTTATCAAATACAATTACTCTTTGAATTTTTTCTTCAATATATAGTTTTGTTAATTTTAGCTATCTTTTTCTTTTGATCACGTAGGATTAAACATAATTTTTTTTTATTTTTGGCGATGGTTCAGTAGCATCTGCTTTAATTTTGTGTAAACATGAGTTGAAGAAAAATGTTATTCTCTCTATCTCAATTTATGTAAGAAAGTTTGACTCAAGACAGAGTTTAAGAAAGATAGAAAAGACTTTTGAAACTTGTGGTTTAAAACAAGTTTTATATATATATATATATATATATATATATATGTGTATGGGGGGGGGGGGGGGGGGTTATAAATCATTTTATTAAGGACACAATATATATTTTAAAGTCAATAATTACTAAATGTAAAAATGTACTCCCTCCGTTTAAAAAAGAATGACCTACTTTCCTTTTTAGTCTGTTTCAAAAAGAATGACCCCTTTTATTTTTTGGCAATACTTTAATTTCAACTTTCCAGATGGCATGTTTAGGACCACAATATTAAAGGGCATTTTGGTACATTTGACACAACTTTAATTTAAGGCCACAAGATTCAAAAGTCTTCTTTATTTTCTTAAATTTTGTGTCAAGTCAAAGTAGGTCATTCTTTTTTAAACGGAGGGAGTATTATTCTTTTTTAGACTGATTAAAAAAAGTGAGTTATATAAATTGAAGCAAAACAAGTATTTCTTTTAAATTACTTTCTCTCTCTACCTATAAGAACATGAATAACACGATGTTGTTATGAAATATAAAAGCGAGAATAAAAAGAATAAAGATAGAGAGAAGAGGAAGACTTCTTTATTTCTATTGAGAGGGATGAGAGATCATCTTGATTGAGAATACAATGAATAAAACCCCTCTATTTATAGGGAAAAATACTTCTAGTTTCTGACTAAAAGACAGATACTTCAAATCTTGATAGATATCAACTAGATCTTATTAGACTTTGATAGACATTCACTATAATGTAAATACATTTATAAAACTCCCCCTTAAATGTCTAGATAGATAATGTGTCTCATTAAAACTTTACTAGAAAAAAGGCCCAGTAGGAAAAAAATCTAGTGAAGAAAAAAGAGTATACATCTCTAACAATACGCATTTCGGCTGCCTCATTAAAAACCTTACAAGGAAAAACTGATGGGACAAAACCTTGAAAGGAAAAAAGAGTACAACGCGTATTAACTCCCCCCTAATGAAAACATCCTTGAACCTTTGCATCTTGATCTTATGCATCATCTTTTTGAAAGTTGAAATTGGAGAAGATTTGGTGAATAAATCAGTCACATTGTCACTTGAACAAATCTGTTGCACGTTAATATCACCATTCTTTTGTAGCTTATGTATGTAGAAAAGCTTTGGCAAAATATGCTTCATTTTATCTCCTTTTATGAATTCTCTCTTAAGATGTGCTATGTATGTTGCATTATTTCTGTACAAAATTGTGGGTAGATTGTCATATTTCACACCACATTTTTCTCGAATGATATGTATCATGGACCTTAACCATACACATTCTCGGCTTGCTTCATTAATAGATATTATGTCAGCATGATTCGATAAAGTGGATACGATAGACTATTTTGTATATCGCCAAGATATGACAGTACCACCACATATGAACACATAGCCTGTTTGAGACTGAGTTTTATGCGGGTCAGATAAGTACCCAACATCAGCATGACTAATAAGATCGGGACTGCAATCTTTAGAATAAAATAAGTTCATGTGTTTTATCCCATTCTGATGTCTCCTAGTAGGAGCAGAAATATGCCTTGCTAACAAATTGACTGAAAAGGCTATATCGGGCCTTGTAGTATTTGCAAGATACATGAGTGAACCACTTACACTAAGATATGGTACTTCATAACCAATCTAATTTGGTATATTTCTCATTTTAGCAAATAATCTATTGCTTTGAAAACTCTCCAAGAGTTTCAATAATTTTAAAGCTATAAGCTTATACAGTATAAGTATTATCAATAAGTTTTTCAGAAACTTTTATATTTTGAATCCTTAAAGAAGTTTTCATATAAATTTTTTCAAGTGACAATATTTAACATTTCATGTGTGGTATCTTCAAGTGTCTGGACTGCAAATTAAATAAGTTTTACGCTTATCAAGATACATCCTTTCATGTCACTTGATAAATGTTTCTATGTCAGCATGCTTAAATTAACATAGAATTCAGATCCTCGCAATCTTTTACAATATTTCTCCAATATTGTATCAAAGATATCGTCGACGATTTCTCATTTTTTATCGGTTCACAATGCGACATAACATTTTGAGATCTCATCACTTCTTTATTTTTAAGTACCTAAACCTCTCATAAGGTTTCATGAAGTGTTATGCCATAGGAACTTCAAGAGCATATTGCCTTCTTATTATGATTATTTTCTCCTTATTTTTCAATGATTATTTCATTTGGAACCAATTAGTCTACCACGCTTCATGCATGCAGAGACTTTATCCTTTAGGGACACAAAATAGGAGCACTTGCAGCTTAAATATGAGATGCTTTCGGTATTTGACTTGAATTATCTTTTGAGTGAGGATCTGATGATAATTCCTAATAAATTTCATAGCTGCTTATAATCTCTCTCTTATGTTAGAAAAACTAACATACATCCTCCATCTTCTTTGAGGAATCCATCTTTATGCATCATGGTATATTCATTAATCGTATACCGTACATCAAAACTATTAGATGGAATAGTTGGTTTATAACCTTGAACCAATTGAGAAGGAAGAAATAATTATAATTTATCGCTCTAATACATACAAGTGCTATTGTATACAACATATCATATTTCAGACTAACACAAGAAGCTTTGTTCTCATTAGTAATGGTTTAGCTAGTTATCGAAAGCATTCAATGCTAAACCATAAATTATCTTGATTATATAATCTGAAAGTTATGCTCTTAACTCAAATTTATTGAGCAAATAACTTTATGAATGTCAAATTGCAAGTTGACAATGAATGTACATGTGATCATCTTATTGATGCAACATATCACATGATAGGTGAACGGACTCTTATTCACCTTTTATAATTTTTAGATTTTAAGGGATCTAATTCTAATATTAGTTGGTCCAACCAACTTATCATGAGAACAAATGACATAAACAATTCTCGAAGAATCTTCTAGTTTTTCAATACATGTCTAATATTCAATATGCACATTTTCATGATGAGAAATCATTTATGTCGACAGATTAAATGATTTGTATTAGTAACTTCAAGTTACCATAACATGTGCAAAAATTCTTCAGTAAACATCAGGTTTACTATTGTATGAATTTCGTATCAATAAACAATAAACTCTTAGTTTATTATGGCATGTGATTTCATCATGTTTGGGTAACTTTTCACATTCGTGTTTCTTATCATAGTAACTTGGAGATATTCAATCTTCCAATTATTTCACCTCTTTTAAAGGTAGATTGTGATATCTTCACAATTAAGAACACATTCAAATGTATATACAGTCACATTCAACCCCCGGGTATAAATCTGTATTTATAATAATCGAAATTCTCATTTCCAGGAGTGCAATATAATCATGCCTTAAGCGTATCAAATTATGATAGCTACTACAAAAGCAAATTGAGGCATACATATAATTTATTACTACCACATTAAATTCAAGGAATGGAGCATATTTTAATGGGATATGTTCGCCAAATACCCACTATTTTGCCTTAGCCATCATAATATCATCAATATAGTGCATTGAGGTTCAAACTCAACGTCTTATCCATATAAAGGCGTCTTAGGCATAAATCGATGGGACTTGAACCCAACATATTATCATCTCATTTGATAATATTATTCTTGAGGATTATATAAATGGTTGTAAACCAATCGGTAATATGTAACTGTTAGCAATGTGGCTAAAAACACATAATCAGTAGTTATTCTGAAAAGAGAACCAGAGGCAGCAGCTAAATTAAATTGCTTTCCTTTACAAAGATCAATAAATGATTCCTATGACTTTACAAAAGACGACTAAATCTGTTCACCAAAGGTGAGACAGAGTAAATGAAAATATACACCTTCATGGCTTCATCATTAATTTTCTTGAACAGCTGAGGTACTACTTTGTATGGTAAGATAATTTTTTTTTTAAAGTTAAATTATTATGTAAATTTATTAGGGTGATGAGTAAGTTTTGAAACTAAAATTGGTGATCATCATTTTTCCTCAAATCCAACAATAATTATATTATTAGTAGAAAAAACAGATAACATAAGGATTTACTAACCTTGAAATTACCTTTAAGATTTATAATCTCACCTTGTTTGGCAGAGTCCTTGAAATTACCTTTAAGATTTATAATCTCACCTTATTTGACAGAGTCTCGTGCTGATAACTTGTTATGAAATATAAAAGCAAGAACAAGAAGAATAAATAGAGAGAGAAGAGAAAAACTTCTTTATTTCTCTTGAGGGGATGAGAGATCATCTTGATTGAGAATACAATGAATAAAACCGCTCTATTTACAGGGGAAAATACTTTGAGTTTTTGACTAAAAGACAGATACTTCAAATCCTGATAGATATCAACTAGATCTTATATTAGATTTTGATAGATATTCACTATAATGTAAATACATTTATAATAGTTATATTTGTTAATAATTTTCTTACATTTTTGTTTATCTCATATATTTTTTTTTATTAAGCTGAAAAGGAACACGTGCATGTGTCGTGTATATATATGTATATATATGTGTGTGTAAAGAGATGATGTAATGAATGAATTTTGAAGTATTTTCCAAGAAGGAATATCATACCTTAGCTACAAAAGTTAAAAATAATAAAAGAAGATTCAATGTAAACATGAAGCTGGTCTTAAAGAATTCATCAGTAATGATGGTTGTATATAAAAAAAACAATGTACATCATAATTCATTGCATTAGACCTATGTTTATCCGAAACAACCGATGTAGTATTTTAGCTTTTTACGCAACAATTCAGCTTTCATAAGGTCTAGTAAGGCATTATAATAAAATAATTAAAAAGTTTTACTATCAAATTATAAACCTATTGGATTGTGATAATTTGTTGAATAATGCTAAATGGCCATACAAATTTGATCATAATTTGACCAGAATTGTTAAAAGACTGCAATGACCTTTCTCTTTTAAAACAAACTAAATTTTTTTTTTAGTTAAAAAAAATTAAAGCCTTTGTTATTCTCTAAACTTAAAAGTCAATTCCCACATTGAAAAATGATTATAAATAAATGACCATTCATTAAAATAATAGAATGTATTTAT